>NC_079167.1:24036446-24178946 GCF_947568905.1 Ostrea edulis | reverse complement strand
TATTGATGAAAAACCCAAATATTTTGTTGTTTTCAAAAACATTTGTCAAAGTAAAAATCAAATCACACGCCATAAAATTTCAGGGTTTTTTTTTATACACACCTTCCCGTGGGCCGTGACAAAGTTCTTAAATGATTTTATTGCCTTTTAGAGTCATAATGGTGAAATAACTCTCCATAACATCTGATTAATTAATATTCAATTAGATTTTTTCATTACTAATATTGTGCAAAATCAATCACACTCACATTCTATATGCACTTCTCTGTCGATTCACGTAATCTTCATTATTTATACACAAAGTTGAACCCATTATTATTTTTAAGTTAAAATCGCTCAATAAAAAAGAGGGAGTGAAAAAAAAAATGAATTTCTTGATATTCTGTTCATCATGTTGAATGATATGAAAAAGTTTTATAGCTGTATACATCATTTACTGAAAGTTTTGTTTTGCTATATATTCATTCACTTATGATACAAATTGGATTCTTTCTGTCGCAGTCAACTATTTATCCCAAGACGAAGTCTTTCATGCAAATACCATCAACAATTAGCTTCACGAAAAAAGGTACGAGAATATCTTTAAATCATACACATGGACAAAGACCAAGTAAAGGCGTTTAACCTGGCCAAAGAGACCATAATTTCATTATAACTGGCCAAGCCGGTTATGATTAAAAACTTTACGTCTTTAGAGCGTTTCACGGTTTGGTTTGTAATTTTTCATGGAAACCCGAAAGAACCATGAAAGCACAATTGACACAATCTGATTAAAGTACAGACCTATATTATATACCTATGTATATATAATATAGGTTTGTACTTTAGTCAGATTGATATACTTATATATTTTTGATATAATATAGGTCTGTACTTTAGTCAGATTGCAATTGACAATGCTTCACATAATATTCGTTTTCCTAAAGGTGTGACTCCATCTATACAACATATTTCATCAAGCCCCTTCCATGTGTTCAGATCCAAATCCGATCATAAAAATCAAACAGTATTATTAGCCGAGTTGCAACGAAGTTGAACTCGGTTATTGGTTTGGTGATGCGGGCGGGCGGGCGGTTGGGCGTCAACAATTGGTTTCCGGATGATAACTCGAAAAGTTTACAATCTAATCAAATGAAACTTTGATATATTGTTGGGTACCAGGTAATAAAGACCCCATTTGATTTTGGAGAAAAATGGTCAACGGTCAAGGTCACAGTGACCGAATATAGAACGAAAGTTTCAGAAAAATTTGGTTCCCGGATGATAACTCAGAAAGTTTATATCCGAATCAAATGAAACTTTGATATATTGTAGGGTACCAAGTAAGGAAGACTCCTATTGATTTTGGAGAAAAAAGGTCAAAGGTCAAGGTCACAGTGACCGAATATAGAATGAAAATTTCAGAAATATTTGGTTTCCGGATGATAACTCAGAAAGTTTAAATCCGAATCAAATGATACTTAAAGATATTGTTATGTACCAGGTAAGGAAGACCCCTGTTGATTTTGGAGGAAAAAGGCCAAAGGTCAAGGTCACAGTGACCGAAAATAGATTTAAAACTCAAAAAAAATTGGTTTCCGGAGGATAACTCGAAATTTTTTAATTTGAATCAAATGAAACTTGGGTATATTGTTGGATACCAGCAAAGCAAGGCTACTATTGGTTTTGGAGACAAAGGTCAAGGTCACAGTGACCAAAAATAGATTGAAAACTTCAGACAAATATGGTTTCTACACAGTAACTCGAAAAGTTTAAAACTGAAATTAGTTCTTCACAATTATAAATATGCCACATCATTCCTGACTTTACAATGTATCCCATGCAACTCAGCTCATGCACCCCTGGGTGCATATATTGATTTTTTCTTTAGGTAATTGATAAAAAAGAATCAAAACTTTATGTTATAAGATTAAACAAATATCATGCTATGAAGAAGCACATGTGCAGCCATCAAGAAGCACATGTGCATGCATCGCACACATACGTGGTGTGCATAATGATAATAATAATAATAATGATTAAAAACGACTAACATCTTCCAATCCCAAACCCCCATATCATTTTAGATCATAATCAAATATTCTGTTTTTATCTAACCTTCAAGTAGACATTTTGTCAACATCAGTATGCTCCAAATCATGATTAAGAGTCTACAAAAGTGGATATGTTTCCAATCAGACATTAGAAATTTAATAATTTTTTTCTTTTACCTCGATCCAAACTAAAATGATTATTTTCACTTTCTGTGGTATTTTCTGACACCCAGGACACCAAAGAGAAATCCCCCCTATTTTCCATGCTATAAATCTAAACTTATCCGGCCGTTTGTACACAATAAACAAGCGTCTTTTTACTATCATTGGTATTCTCTTACCTTTTCTTGCAACTAATGGTATTCGTAACCTCTTCATGTTTTTTTGGTTTTGTTTTAAAAATAGTGGGCCGCGGTAGAAAGACATCAACATCACACCTTGCGTTCGTTGTAGGTGGTGAGGTTATAATGATGCAATTGAACAGCGTGAGGAAATTATTGCGCACCAAATAGCGATGCATTTAATCCAAGAATCATCAGTAGATTTAGAATGACCGTTCTTTTCAATTGTAATTGCTCTTTCGATAGGATTTCTCAACAAAGTGCAAATTTAAAAAAAAAAAAAAATGTCACCGGCTAAATTGCACATTTTATTCATTTCTAATGATCGTTGATATGGCATTTTAAAAAAAATGACAACAACGATTTCTGTGCCGAATTTTAGTATTCCATTAAAAAAGAAATACTAAACTGACTGAAGTTTCATATTTTATCAAAATTACACCCGAAATACCATTCAAAAATACAAGGAGGGGGTGGGACATGGAGTCCTGTACACAATCACATGCGTTTAAGTGATCAAGACATGGGGCTCACGGCGGGTGTGACCGGTCGTATGGGGATGCTTACTCCTCCTAGGCGCCTGGTCCAACCTCTAATATATACAAGACTCCGTGTTTGTCCAACTCTTAATTTTGTATTCCTTTTAGAATTTATTAAATTAATCACTGTCCGTTCATGTGCAAAATTAATACCACATGGCTATTTTTGTAAACTGAATAAATTGTATCTATTTTACTGTCATTTGTTGATGCATAAGAAGTTATGTACATCGATATTTTCTTAGATGATTTGCATAGAGCTCTAGGAATTGAATTTCAAATTATAAGTAAGACCATACACAATTTTAAAGATAAAGGATACGTAAATGTCTGGTGTTTAAGTACAAGTTCTTGCACTTCAAGCAATGGGGAATTGTTTAGTTGTGTAAGTTGTGTCAATCTTTAAGAGGAGTTGTAGAAAAAAATAAATGAAAAATTAGCATAAACCAAATAATTATTAAGTTATGTGTGGAGTTTTTCAAACATGTTCTTGTGCTAGAATATTAGTGTAGTGACATATTTTGACAAAAATGAGCAATTTTAAGAGTATTACTATATAATATGTTGGAAGAGTAAAATAGAATCCAGACAATGTGTTAACTTACCAATGTCTATATGTATGTAGACATAAATAATTGCGCGTTGATTGTTATAGAGAAACAACATAAGTTTATGACTTTGGATTGTACTTCTCTATTTTTGTTTATTAGTATTTTGGAATAATTCTCAATCCCAAAAGCATCTGGTGCAAATCTACATAAAATCAACTCCCATTAGTACTTTCAGTACTTTGATATATAACAAGGCTTGCAACTCAAACTACCCCTTTCCGTACGAAAAGGGGTAGATTCCGCGTTGCGGTGGGGGACAAAAAAGATCTGATTTATTTCTTATCTAATAAAACAAATCTTTCAATGCAGTGGTATTTACGCAATTGAAAAAAAGTTAGAATGCGTGCGTGCATAAGCCTACGTGAGTGGGTGGGGTAGGTGTGGAATAAATGCACAGACAGGAGATAAAATAAAAGAATGTGCATTAATTAAATTAAAAAATTTAATGGCATTGATTTAACTTTACTTCTTTCTGTAATAAAGAAAAATACACATAGAGCAAACTCATAATATTTAAACAAAATTGAATAACATCTATTAGATTGCGCGGATCCAGGCATTTTTATTTTCCAGGGCGGGGGTAAAAATTTTGGCAAGAAAAAAGCAAACCAAGTTTCTTTAAAAACCAAAATCGTAAAAGGTTTGATTCAAAATTCAAAATCTTACAGCTGTATGACCCGATGTTCATGTATTATTTTTGTACATAATTACTTTAAAGCAGATTCATTACTTTATAAAGTTATTAACTTTCCCTTAATTACATGCTTGAAAACATCTGCATGTAAAAGAAAACAGTGCGAATATTATTTAGAAAGTAAATATAGTGGGTACATATATAAATCATCCCATAATAGACGTCTATAAATAGACCCACGCGCGTCTGGGGAATCCCAACATGATGTATTAACTCATACGCAACTGTCTAGTTTCAAGGCTGAAAGAGCGTAAAACAACGAATTACTAAGAGGTATTTGATATTTTTATTTCTATTAAACTTATGGTACGGTACTGTTATAACAAAATACACAGCTTTACACAGATAAGACCACCAATGATCTGAAAGTTTGAACTAGTCACGTGACTGTCACTTGAAATGGCAGAGTGACGCGGTTATTTGTAAACATCGATTTAAAATCAAATAATTTGGGTTAAAACAGGTGAAATAATTTATAATATGTCGTACAGCCTCATAACTACATACGTGTGATGATTTAATAGCGTTTTTACGAGATGGAAAAAAAATTATTGTAATTCGGACCATACAGCTTTAACACGTGTTGGGGCGGGATTTCCAGGGGGCGGATCCAGGAATTGTGCTTACGGGGGGCGCCACTTTATGAGGCAGGGGGTCTAGGGGCCGCCTTGAGGCCCCCAATGGGTCCAGAGCAAAGCCCTGGTTGGGGTCCAGGGGGCGAAGTCCCCGGAAGCTCCTGGATTTTACAGGTTTTATAGAGCTTGAAATATGTCTCCTATTTAGTCATTTGTATTATTTTCCATCCTTTTTTATAAGGTGAAATTAATAAAAATGACGCAAATTTTAAGGGCTTTTGGAAAAAATTAAGTTCTCCCAATAAAGTATTTCAAGAAATCAAAAGATTTTGTCATTTATTTCTCCGGGAGTGGAAGAAATTATTGCTTCTTTTATCGTTTAGTACATTTTTCTAAACTAGTTACCACGATTTATCTTAAATTTGAAAATTGGGGGGGGGGGGGGGGCACGCCCTCCCCCCTTAAATCCGCCACTGATTTCAGTGCATGAATTCAATTCACCTGTTGAAATTTATATTTCCACTACCTTTTACTAAAAAAAAGGGGGGGGGGGGAGGCACCACGAGAATCAAACTTTGCATGAAATATATAACGGTCTTTGCATGTAAAATAACAGTCAACATAACTGGAAAATAAAGTATATTGTCCATAAAACTGGGGAGGCAGACACCCCCTCCCCCCCCCCCCTCTCTCTCTCTACCTCTTGTTACATGCCCGAATTAACCAAAGATACTTCCTGGAAATTATCTTTGATTTCCTTGCCTAATAAATAATTCTACAATTTCCTTTCGACCAATTTCTAATGATGAACGAAGTTGTGACAGTCTCAACAGCACCAATGTGAAGATTTCGTTCTATCCTCATTTATACTCAGCGCACAAATGTAATAACTACGCATTCTAATCAAGTGCATGTATACAAAATCAACTAAACACGTAAATATGTAATAGAAAATAACGCGCCAACATGTATGATATTGATTATCTTAATATTTTGTATATAATACTTGCACCGATTCAGATAACAATTTTGAAATCCATGCACATGAAGCGATGTATGATACAGGCAAGTAAAATCAAGAAGTGTGTGTGTGGGGGGGCGGGGGGGGGGGGGCAGTGTGGTTACTCATATGTTTGGAATGATAAGGCCTTTATAAATATCAAATGGTTCAAATGTACTATTGAACGATGCCTAAAAGATCAGTAAAAGTGACAATAAATAATTCGTCTAAGGGCCAGGTATATGGTACCTCCAAAACAAATTTTGGAAATGTATTTTAACAGCTTAAAATGAAAGAACAATATTTTTCAATTTAGAACTGCAAATCATCGTCTCCCATTCGAGACTGGAAGTTGATATGGAACTTAAAAAACAAAAACAAAAAACAAAAAAACGAAAGGACTTGCCATAATCTCAACTGCTGAATCCACCAATTTAACTAAATACAATTAACCTGTGTAATTTTATATCAAAATTACAACTGTATACGAACATACCTATCCTCCATAGTTCTCTCCCTCTGTTAATGAACTCGCATTTTCCTGTGGAATTTTAACGTGCACTATGTACAGTTTATTGATTATTCGTTTGTATTGTGTATATCATGTACCATTTTGTGCAAAATAAACTGCATTGAATATTGTGGTTGAAAGCCGTAATACCGGTACACTGTATATGACTTTTACACTTGCAATGAATATTAACGTTATGTCATATATGTTCAAAGAGATAAGGTTTTAATATAAATAATGTAATTTTTAGTGAATTACTACTTCAGAATTCCAATGTAGTCATTTACTTTCTTATTGTCTTTACCAAACATTACATTTTTTATTGTTTGAAAAGTAAAAGATCCAAATATTATGGGTTTGTTGAACCACTTGAAAAGAAATTATTGTGATGAAAAATTTAATTATGTCCGAAATTCTTGTATGAGCCAATTTGATACCAAATGGGTAGAATGGAGAAATCTATTTGATGAAAGCAGTAAACAGTAAAGAAAAGAACAGTCTGATTAAAACCACAACCCTCCTCCTTACACTCGTCAGGAGTGTAAGGAGGAAGGGGTGCTTTTAATCAGACTGACGAGTGTAAGGAGGAGGGGGTGGTTTTAATCAGACTGAAGAGTGTAAGGAGGAGGGGGTGGATTTAATCAGACTGACGAGTGTAAGGAGGAGGGGGTGGATTTAATCAGACTGACGAGTGTAAGGAGGAAGGGGTGCTTTTAATCAGACTGACGAGTGTAAGGAGGAGGGGGGGGGTGGTTTTAATCAGACTGACGAGTGTAAGGAGGAGGGGGTGATT
Source organism: Ostrea edulis (assembly GCF_947568905.1). Classification (NCBI taxonomy): domain Eukaryota; kingdom Metazoa; phylum Mollusca; class Bivalvia; order Ostreida; family Ostreidae; genus Ostrea; species Ostrea edulis. The sequence continues at coordinate 24,171,849 of NC_079167.1, read as the reverse complement.
TTAATCAGACTGACGAGTGTAAGGAGGAGGGGTGCTTTTAATCAGACTGACGAGTGTAAGGAGGAAGGGGTGCTTTTAATCAGACTGAGAAAAGAAAAAACATTGTATGTACAATTTTTTTCAAAGCTATTCATTAAAATTGTGATTATTAATATGAAAGATGGTATGAATGTGGGAGAGAGTGAAAAAAATTGTATGTACAATTATTATATTTGTAACTTCTGTCATCATATATATAGAAAGACATATGCACAGAAATAAGCTTAAAAAAATAACTTGATATAACGTCAAATGCTACTTACTAAATCTCCTGATCTGTACCACCAATTCTGAAAATGATATAATCGGAGACTTTAAAAACGCAAACAAAAATGTTTACTGTCTTAAGTATAATACACCATAGTAATGACTGACTTCCTTTTGAAACTTGATATCAGCAACACAGTAATAACTAATTGCCTAGCTGGGTAGCTCAGAAGATTTACATGTCGACTGATGACCTGTAGGTCATGCGTTCAAGTTTAGCATGGGTTTTAACTTCTTTTTTCAGATTACATTCTACTAAAGCTACGTTTTTTTGCAAAGTAAGGTAAATTTTAAACTTTTCAATGTACATATCCTCCATTTTCCATCCATATCAGATTTCTCTTCCTCATGATTACTTTCAGAATATTCTTTCTCCTATACGGATTTTTTTCAAACGAAATCTTCCTTGCAGCCAAGTTAGTATCACTATTTATTATCGTCTCAAGGTTTGAATGGTAGGTAGTAGTTACCCCGTATGATATTGTTGGTTATGTGCAGATACCCGATGGGCGTGGTCATAATGGCACGAGGGAGCGTAGCATGTCACTCATTACCTTGTTCGAATTGATTTTTATTTTTTTTTATTAAATGAAATATCTTATGAATATTGTCGTACTCATACTACATAGCCTATATAACCATATCTATAAGGGAATCATATTTCATTTCTTCACTAGATCTATATATATTTTGGAAAAATATATATAGTAAAACAAGGAAATGAATTCAATTTTAAAAACCCATTTTTATAAAACTTTATTTATTGCAAGGTTAATATCAGTCCAATTTTCAAAAAAAAAAAAATTCAAGTTGATTATGCAAACTAGTTCAAATTTTTCCTTTTCCATTTGAGGTTGATTGATCCTCATGTGATGTCATAGGTTTTTGCAAAAATCTAAATAAATTAGACTTTGCGCATGATAGAAATATATCTTTTTGAGGAATTTTATTCACTGAATGTAATAAAAAATCTGGTAAACTATTCATACTGAAAAAGTTTATATTTTCCCTAGATAATCAATTATTTATGATTTTTTTTTAAATGTCAAGGGCAATAACTCCTATGCTGGAATTCCCTCTACTGGATGTCTATTATACATTGGTTTCCCTAATATCCACAATCAATCTATACATATTTATGAATTAACATTTTTTTTAAAAACTGTTGATATTTAAACTTTGTCATTTCAACAAGTTTTTATCTATTTTTATTATTCTGTTTAACGAAAATGTGTGATTTTCAGATGTTGATGTATACTTCTGTTTTTGTATGTCTGACATCTTTAAAAAGGTGGCAACATATACATTTTCTTTGGTTATTAACTGAATTAAACTATATTGAGTGGAAATTAATTAAGTTTTTCCACTTTTAACCATTAACATTGATAAGTCACATGAGGATGGAGCTACCTTAAGGGCAACATTTAAGGCAAAATTTCAAACCAAAAAATGCTACAATTCGTTAAAGTTGTGCCGTAATATTTCAATTTCGAATTTGACATGTGCTATAAGAAACTACATGTACTAATAGCCCTAATTTACATTTTATGATATTGTATCTAGATGTCAAAGGGGGGGGGGGTACAAATAACGTTGTGCAGACTAAAAAAAAATTTTCAAAAAGGCAATTCTTCAATGAAAGATATATAATTAAACACTTATAACCAAGTATAGGTGTGTTAGGTGTCTGGTGTTGGTTTTCACAATCTAATTACATGTATATAAAATTAGATCTCTTAATCCGCTCATGCACCCACGGTCGCTACACGTAGATTACGGTTTATTTCCTTGTAAAATACAAAGGTTATCTTTTGAGAGAACATTTTTTTCCCAATATCATTTAATTTCTTCATTTTCTATGGACTGGCCCGATAAATAATTTCTAGCTGGGATTCTGATGAGATTATTGTCGAACATTTAAGGAATGACTTTAATTCTGGGGTGAGTTCACAGGCACTATGTACAGTGTACATGTAGTAAGCAGCTGATGGAGGTATAAAACGGAAAATCGAGCTGTAGACCCATGTTTTGTTGCAATTTTCGGCGATAATATGCAATAAATGCAGTCATACCATACATGGATTTTTAGTTGAATGATCGTACAACGATCATACAAGAGAATGGTAGTAAGTACATTTAGATAGCATATTCCCTGAAAGCTCAAAAGGCCGACATTCTCAGGGGGTGCCACTCTGTGTCACTACACCGGTACCTTGTGTTATTATTAGTACATGTATACAGAGGTCGTAAGTTATTTACAGAAACAAGTGCCTGTGGGTAAATTATACTAGTATAAGCGGATTATAAAAAAGCGTAAACTGACCCAAACCAGGTTATATTCGTATAGTTTGCCCCAGAATTAAAGTAATTCCTTATAATTTAATGCAAGAGACAAGGATACTAACCTTCGTTTGTCAAAATGTACATAAACTTGGGAATATACAAGTCAACTGAGCCGAGCAATGATTCACTTAGGAACAACGACGAAGCGTCTAGCTGTGAAAGTCGCCATCTTTAACCTATGTTCTACAGAGTTTAGCCTATTTATCAAAATATTGTATCGAAAGGGAAATTTGTCTTGATAGAAAATATTTGTAGACCATGCATGCAATGCGTATTTCGCTGCCCTTCAGAGATAGAGATTGACTTTGAAGTCACTCATCTGCGACCAGGGGCGTAGCTAGGGTAGTTTTGATGTGCCCGAGTAGGCAGGGGCTTTAAGGGCCGCCTTAAGGCCCCCAATGGGTCCAAAGCAAAGCCCTGGTGGGGACCCATGGGGCGAAGCCCCCGGAAGCTGGTAAATTTTAGACGATTTCGATGTATATATCCGACCCTCCTGAACGCATTTTTCGTACAATTTATAAAAGTTATGCAGCCATATTCGAGGTCTGTTCTGTTTTTGTACGAAATGTGGACAAACACTTGTGAAATCTCCAAAAAAAAAAAAAAAAAAAGAGAAACGATCTGTCCAATATCGTTGCATGACGAACCCACTACAAACAATTTTAGACCATTGAAAAGACAAAACAAACACGTATTGTAATTAGGTTTCTTCTAAGAATCGAATTATGTTTCTGTATTGATCCATGCATCTCGCACTGACAGAATTACGGGCACATGCACACCCGTAGCCAGGGGGGGGGGGGGGGGGGGGTTGGGTTCGTGGGGTTCGTACGAACCCCCCCCCCCCCCTTGAAAACTACTAAGCACTATTAAAGTCGGCATTTTGTTTGAATTGTGACTATTAAAGTCGGAATTTTTTATGAAAATCATGAAAATTCATAGTAAAAAAGGCATGATTCCAAAATTCAAATTAAGTGCCAGGAAATTGCTAGATTGCAGGATTTTGCACCAAATACCCCAGAGCTTCTGGGGGCCTTGAGCGGACCAGACCCCCTTCCGTAGTGGCACCTCGCGGTGCGAGGTGATAGACTCGCGTTGCGAGTCTATGTACCCCCCCCCCCCTTGAAAAATCCTGCCTACGGGCCTGACATGTACCCAAAAAATCACTTTTTTTTTAAATCTCTTTCTTTCATTTTATCCTGTCTTCAAAATGTGATGATATACACACGTACTTTTGAAAATAAACACACTTACAGACAGTCAGACAAATGAAAGCTACACATTTTCGCGTGTTAGTTACAAAATTGTACTTAGTTATAATATTTCTGGTGCTTTTCCATTGTATGTACTCATGGATATTCAATGCAAAAAAAAAAAATGCAGATAACCCATAATATAAAACAAAAACCTAGTCTAAACATCAGAACTTCATTGGTGGACCCCCCCCCCCTTTATTTATTTTGCCCCCCCCCCCCCTCCCCAAGGGAGAGAGAGAACAAAAGAGGGAGACTAAAGAGGCAAGTAAGACATAAGATTTCGGACTAAAATGCCCTAGAAATGCACGATTTTTGACCATTTCTTACAAAATTTCCCGAGAGAGGACCCCTGGACCCCCCCCCCCCCCTTTCTTGATAATATTTCATCTTCCATAACCTTCCCGTTGAAAATAACCCACATCAACGAGCTGTTTCCAATGTCTGTCAAAAGTGTGCGAATTATCGGCTTTCGCGGCCGAAATAAATTCTGATATCTTCATTTGTTTTGCCATGACTGACTCAACATGGAGTAATATCGGAAACACTCCTTGTAAACTATAGATAAGTGGATATAAACTGAATCCGTTCATAACAATTCCGGAGAGGACAAATACAATTGTCATGAGTATTGCCCTTCACAACCTTTTGGTATCTCTCTCTCTCTCTCTCTCTCTCTCTAAATATATGTGGCCGTTTGTGCGCCTGGCTACGCGCCTGTCAACAGATTGGGAATATACGGGAAATTGCATTGTTTAGGCCTACCCAAAATAAATCTTCAAATATGAGAAAATGTAATCATTTGCGGCTTTTACTTAGTAACTGAAAACTTCTACTACATGAAAACTTACCATTGCATGCAACGTTGTCGCGAAGCAAGGCTCTAAAGGTAACACGTATACGTAAAATAAAAAAAATGAGAAAATCTGCAAATGAATAGAAATAATCTCTATATACGTTCACTGAAAATGTTGTGATCCATATGGGCGCTAGTCTCGTTTAACCAGGCACTCGGCTGTCTCTGTAAATCTCCTGATCGTCGGAGATTTACATAGAAAGCAGAGCGTCTGGTTAAACGAGACAATATGGGCGCCGCCATTATGGTTTGTTCATTAGTTGCTTCTACAATTATTCGTGTTTTAATTTTGAATGCCAAAAAAATACAAGACTGGCGTGCAATTTGTAATTCAAACACCAAGTTTGTTAAAAATTAATGTTATGATTATTATTATTGTTTTGTTTTAACTGTCTTTTAAATTACAAACGGGGTGTATTGTTGTTTATAATTGTTTGATTTGAAAGAGAAAAAAGTCGAGGCTAAATGTGACGTCACAAGGCATGGTTTACGTCGACTAACGGCTGGCGTTATATTCCCCGCTTTAAACGAACTGTTATCCTCGTAAATCACCCTTTAACATTTAGATGTTACTGGGGCGTTTAGTGCAAGGAAATTTTCATAAATAATATATATTTTGAAATGAATTATTGTTTATAATTGTTTGGTTTAAAAGACGAAGAAAAAAGTCGAGGCTACATCTGACGTCACTATGCACGGTTTACGTCGACTGGTGCTACGTTAAAGGAATAGGCGGATCCTGTAATTATCCTCACAGACACCCCCCCCCCCCTGGATACTGGGCGTTAGCGCAAGGGGAATTTCATAAATAACATATATTTTCAAATGAATTGTAATTTACTGTACTTAACAGAATTATGATTATCACTTGGGACACGTCAATGACTTGTATTACGAGATGTTTAACACCCTTTGGATAGGAAGATTCGATCTGTTTCTTGGAACTAAGGTGATTTTGAGCTTTGTTTACAACCGATATTTTCGTGTCATCCCTTGTTAGATATTTATATATAGATTGAGAACAAAATGGATAAGAAGCCCCTGTGTTCTGAGGGAAACAGCTGCACAAATTCATTAAAGGGAGACTACTCCACACTAGATAGATTCGTTTAGAAAAAGCTTGTATCGTGTGTTGGGATACTCAATACTCACCACGACTAGACAAACGATTCCACTAACTGTAAAGGAAAACAATGATTCAAATTTACAAATATAGAATACAGACACTTTTATTGATTGATTGATTGATTAATTGATTGATTGATTGAGAGAGAGAGAGAGAGAGAGAGAGAGAGAGAGAGAGAGAGAGAGAGAGAGAGAGAGAGAGAGGGGGGGGGGGGGGGAGAGAGAGAGAGAGAGAGAGAGAATAAAGCGTAAAGGTGTTACTGTTTCGGTTTGTCTCAAATATGAATATTAATAAAAAAAAAATCTCCACAAAGTCTAGCAAAGCAACTAAACTGTATGAACATCTATTCTTTCGTCCAAAGTGTGTATAACTCTTTCGGATATTTTCTAAATTTACGCATTGCAGTATATACCTCCTGTATTCGCTGCTAATAAGTAGTATGTGTTGTTATCTTGACCTTGAACAACACATAAAATCATGGATACCTACAAAATAAAGTATGAACACATCTCGTTCTACAAAATAGGCAGCTTATCACGACAATAGTTTCACGGAGACGAATAAAAAGAAATCTTATCTTTATTTTACAATAAAATGAATTATTCTTTAAACTTTTTTGTTGTCTGTCATTTTCTCAAAGAAATAAATTTCATATGTAACATTCTAGAAAAAGAGCACCAGAAACGGTACTCAATACGCCCGTCACAACTGAATGTAGGTGTTTTTCGACAGGAGTTGTAGAACTTTACTGAAGCTGTGACATATTTTACTTTGCATCGTATGAACAAAAGGCCCAACTTATAAACTGTGACAGGAGGTAAATAAACAAACCAAGAACCCTGTGTGTACAATATTTTCCCAAAATTGACGAAGTTCAACAATCTGCAATTTTTTCAATCATCAAAGAAAATTAGAAAATTGTTGGGAATCAAACAACATGCAATACGCACATCTTCAAGTAATTTACAAAGGCCTCAACTTGAAGCATGTGAAAGAGAAAATGAACTACTACTCACTTTTTAATATTTCCTCAAGACTGACTAATTTCAACAACCTGTACTTTTCTTAAACAAGAGGCCCATGGGCCACATCGCTCATCTGAGTCACCTTGGCCCTGCCGTTGTTCAGCTGTTTTTTAAAAGATTTTTTTTTATCAATTTTTAGTCCCATAAAAATTGTTGGTCCCATATAGTGTCCCCAATCTAGCCCCAAAGGATCACAACATAACTGAAAATAAATTCACATAACACAGAAACGCCTGAACACCAATATGGCTGACATGATCTTGCTATTCTGGATAAGACCAAGGCCATAGATCATGCTATGATATGAAAGACCTTGCCAAAAGAAATCTATATATAAAACATGAAAGCTTCATCTTAAATAGTTCAGGATATATTCAATAGGTCAGATTTATATGAAAAGTATGTCAAACTTCCAGGTCAAGGTCACAAGGTCAAACCCCAAAGTATAACAAGGTCTTAACATACAGAATCTATATATAAAATATGAAAGTCCTGCCTTAAATAGTTCAGGAGATACTGTTTAGGTCAGGGTTTTCTTTAAAAGGAGGTCAAGATCCTAGGTCAAAAGATAAATACCATTGTGCCAAAAGGTCTTGCCATAAAGAATCTATATACAAAATATGAAGGCCCTACCTAAAATAGTTCTGGATACACTTAATAGGCTATGTTTTCTTAAAAGTAGGCCAAATTCCGAGCTCACAAGCTCAAAGATCATGATATCAAATGAAAAGTCTTGCCATAAGAAATTAATATACAAGATATGAAAGATTTACCTTAAATTGTTCAAGACATATTGAATAGGTCAGATTTTTATCAAAAGTAAGTCAAACTTCCAGCCCAAGGTCACAAGATTACACAACATTGCATCATATGAAAGAAATGGATATACAAAATATGAAAGCCCTAGCTTATATTAAAAGTAGGTCAAACTTCCAGGTCAAGGTCACAAGGTTATACACCATTGCATCACATGAAACACTGTGTAGAAACGAACTAGAGTAAAGTGTGTTACCCTAGTCCAAGATGGCGAGAGGCAAATACGCTTCCACTTTACTCGTTAAAATGTTTTCTGAAGATGAAAATTTTGAAAAGTTTACGGACAGACAGATAAAAAGAGATAAGGAACGCTCACTTGAGCTTTCAGCTCAGGCGAACTAAAAATTGAAGAATATCACCATCCTTGCCACATGCAAATCTTCAATACCCATACAAACACCCTGTAAAATAAGAAGGTCCTCACTTGAAAACTGTGGGATCAGGAGTTAGAAATCATGTACCCTCCATATAACATTAGATTCCAAATAAAGGGGCAAAACTCCTGTAAGACAGGTAAAAATGGATTAAAATTGCAACATGATCTAGGGTGACCCACAGAGAAGATAGATAGCAAGTTTCAGCTTTATATGTGGCAGAAAAATGAAAATAGAAACAGAAAACCTCGAACGGACGGACGGACGAACTTACAGATATCGCTGTACCATAATACCAAAGATGTGTGGACAAAAAATTGCATGCTCAAAATAATTATTGACTTTACGCCCAAAAAGACGTGTTATAAAATGCATTTAAAATACGTTATTCAGAATTTCTTGCAAATTCTATCGAATTCGATATGTGACGGTCGATTTACAAACGGATAAGATATAAATTTTATCAAACGGAGTGTTATATAAGTACCAGTGCCATTAAAACCACGATGAAGTTGAACATCCGAAGAAGGATTATCTGAAAAAAATAAAAATGAAGAACACTGCATTAACTTTCACGGTTTCCATGAGTTTACTCTATTTAAACATTAAAAGTATGAACAATCTACTGCTTATAAAAAGAATTGGCATGAACAGTTTCCTGAAATTCAACTAATTCCTGAATTTGGATCCACACTCCCTTTAATTCACCCTTTCTTTTTTAATGTGTAAAGCGAAACTAAAAAGAATCATCTCCTGAAAAATCGTGGATTCTATGTCTATTTAATTTATTTTTCAATTCTCATTGCCATATTTTTCGCTTTTACTTCATTCTTAAGTTACAAAATTTTACTATATATATTAACTGTACATAAAATCTACGATTTCTCTGTTTTGCACCTAATAGGAGGAGGATCTAAGGGAGCGTAGGTTCAACCGTCAGGAGTCTGTGGTTTCTGATTAAAGGGATTTCATTTTATTAAAAGTTTAGTATTAGTATTTAGTACAGTGCATGTTTACAAAGGTATTAATACTTGAATACTTACAATATATGGCGATACTTCATAATATATAGCTTCAACTTCAGTTGATTTCGGATCAGCCATGTTGTCATGTGATAATGAAACGCATATTGATCACATGATAGCGAAATATGGCAGACGATAAAACAAGTTTAGTGGCAGGAAATAAGAAAGATCTGGAGGGAGGAATTTATTACGAACAAACACCCGCAACAGTGTGTATTATCATTATTCATATTTCATTGTATTTTTTTTTTTCATTCTCCTTTTTCTCAAGGCAAATCATGTAGCCTAGCCATAGGTATATACATGTACGACGTTGTAAATGGAAGTTGATAAAGATAAAGATTAATTATGAAGTCGTATTAAGGTTCCCCGTATTTGCCTGTGACGTATATAAATAAACAAAGAGAGAGAGATTTCCTTGTACTTGAGATTATCTTAATCAAACACCTGTATGGGGAATACCGCGTAAAACTGTATACGATACGTGTATCTGAATTTTGATATAGACATGTCATAAATACATATTTATCACATGTTTACTCCTTTATCCAGTGGATATCACCTATATATATTACATACATCCTACGCCGTTTGTAACGTCACGAACAAACGTCAATTTTACGTAGTTTGTTTACAAAATATCAGGAAGCACCTATAATATAGTAACGTAAATGAATAACCAGGGGTGGGGGTTAACATGTCATAAAAAGAATATCCCATGGTTTGTAGTTTGATATGATTTATATCCATATAAAGGCTCGGGAATAGGAAACACACCACTCGTTGAATATAAATCGTATCAAACCATGGGAGATCCTAGATGTTATTTGTTGTTTGTTTATTTACTCTTTAAAACAAGCATGTGAATACAGGGTTGTATTTGTATGCTTGAATGCGTTCCTTTGGAAACATTTTCACTCATACAGAGAGAATTTTGATATACCGGAAGGGGCGTGGCACTTAATGCCGGCCGTCTAGCGAGGAAATAGCCACTATTTATGTCAAACGTCATAGATTTGACTCAATAGAACAAAACAAGCGCCCTAACCACTAGGCTGACATTTTTCAATACCGTACGTAGCCGGATAATGTACCACCGGTAGTTTTGGCTGATATTGAGAACTTAAAAAAAAAAAACACCTCCTTTCAGGACGAAGACTTAATTGTGAATCAATATATTTTAATTGCAAATTAGTTAGTAGAAACAATTTTACGGAAGGGTTATGGATAACGATTTTAAAAGGACTCAACTCCCATTATGATCTCAAGACCACGTGAATATATTACTAGTTGTGTGAATCTTGAATCCTCAAAATACCTTTTTTGTATTTCATGAATGAATAAATAATATAAAGAAAATGAACCTGTTTTAAACAGGTTTTCTTACATAGAAATCCTCTATTGAAAGAATTCTCGAGAAGGACGTTAAACAATATTCAATCAATCTATTGAAAGAAACAGAGGGAATATTGTTGGTCATATTTTAGATAAAAAGTGTTTTAAATGTGATTATAACTGATGATTAGTCTATGATATGTCTTTGGTTAAAATGTTAATCAATAAAAGAGGGGGGAAAAGTATAAAGTAATGAATAAAATGAATTGAACCCAAAACAAACGCAGTACAAATTGACATCTATAACGTTCATTACATTTTTAAAGTTAAGTTACAGATTTGTATGAGATGACTTTCGACAGGATTTTCTTTTATTAAAAATACACAACGGATAGACAGCTGCTATCAGAGGATTTGAACCGTTAAACAATAATAGTCGGGATTCATGGGATTGATTGATTGTATGTTGTAATTTTAGTTTAACGTCCCTCTCAAAAATCTTTCACTCATATGGAGACGCTACGGGATTGATGGGGGCTCGAAATTCTTTTGGTAAGCAGTGTTTACTGGGTTCCATGCTGCAATGTTTACTTTCTCCGCGCATGCGTCTAAATATCGAAAAGGGTGGGCTTTCAAAAAGTATTAATTTTTATGATAAAACGAGAATTTTCAACTTTAAGAAGTATTATTTTCGCAAAGTTCGTACATTTAACTATGTAACAAAATCCGAGAAAGTTGTAAAATTGTCATTTCATGATTTTTACCCGCATAGCCGTGGTTATGTGATTAAAAAATTCCTCGACCTTATGAATATTTATGTTCATATATCAACCAATCAACCTATCTGTAGACTCATTCATTCACTATTGTATAATAACACTTATCTGTTATTATACAATAGTGAATGAATGAGTTTACAGATATTTGTTATTACACAATAGTGAATGAACGAGTTTACAGATATCTGTTATTATACAACAGTGAATGAATGAGTTTACAGATATCTGTTATTACACAATAGTGAATGAATGAGTTTACAGATATCTGTTATTATAGAATAGTGAATGAATGAGTTTACAGATATCTGCTATTATAGATTAGTGAATGAATGAGTATACAGATATCTGCTATTATACAATAGTGAATGAATGAGTTTACAGATATCTGTTATTATACAATAGTGAATGAATGAGTTTACAGATATATGTTATTATACAATAGTGAATGAATGAGTTTACAGATATCTGCTATTATACAATAGTGAATGAATGAGTTTACAGATATATGTTATTATACAATAGTGAATGAATGAGTTTACAGATATCTGTTATTATACAGTAGTGAATGAATGAGTATACATATATCTGCTATTATACAATAGTGAATGAATGAGTATACAGATATCTGTTATTATACAATAGTGAATGAATGAGTATACAGATATCTGCTATTATACAATAGTGAATGAATGAGTTTACAGATATCTGTTATTATACAATAGTGAATGAATGAGTATACAGATATCTGCTATTATACAATAGTGAATGAATGAGTATACAGATATCTGCTATTATACAATAGTGAATGAATGAGTATACAGATATCTGCTATTATACAATAGTGAATGAATGAGTTTACATATATCTGTTATTATACAATAGTGAATGAATGAGTATACAGATATCTGTTATTATACAATAGTGAATGAATGAGTTTACAGATATCTGCTATTATACAATAGTGAATGAATGAGTTTACAGATATCTGCTATTATACAATAGTGAATGAATGAGTTTACAGATATCTGCTATCATACAATAGTGAATGAATGATTGTAATGAGAATTAACTTCACGATTAACAATAGAATTTCTCATCCTATTTTTTTTTTTAATTTCAGAGATGTCTCCAGGTTGGTTTTGTGGCACTTGTTGTTATAATGGTTATAGTAAGTACACATTTAAGTACATCTTTGTTGTTATAATGGTTATAGTAAGTACACATTTAAGTACATCTTTGTTGTTATAATGGTTATAGTAAGTACACATTTAAGTACATCTTTGTTGTTATGATGGTTATAGTAAGTACACATTTAAGTACATCTTTGTTGTTATGATAGTTATAGTAAGTACACATTTAAGTACATCTTTGTTGTTATAATGGTTATAGTAAGTACACATTTAAGTACATCTTTGTTGTTATAATGGTTATAGTAAGTACACATTTAAGTACATCTTTGTTGTTATAATGGTTATAGTAAGTACACATTTAAGTACATCTTTGTTGTTATGATAGTTATAGTAAGTACACATTTAAGTACATCTTTGTTGTTATAATGGTTATAGTAAGTACACATTTAAGTACATCTTTGTTGTTATAATGGTTATAGTAAGTACACATTTAAGTACATCTTTGTTGTTATAATGGTTATAGTAAGTACACATTTAAGTACATCTTTGTTGTTATGATAGTTATAGTAAGTACACATTTAAGTACATCTTTGTTGTTATAATGGTTATAGTAAGTACACATTTAAGTACATCTTTGTTGTTATAATGGTTATAGTAAGTACACATTTAAGTACATCTTTGTTGTTATAATGGTTATAGTAAGTACACATTTAAGTACATCTTTGTTGTTATAATGGTTATAGTAAGTACACATTTAAGTACATCTTTGTTGTTATAATGGTTATAGTAAGTACACATTTAAGTACATCTTTGTTGTTATGATAGTTATAGTAAGTACACATTTAAGTACATCTTTGTTGTTATAATGGTTATAGTAAGTACACATTTAAGTACATCTTTGTTGTTATAATGGTTATAGTAAGTACACATTTAAGTACATCTTTGTTGTTATAATGGTTATAGTAAGTACACATTTAAGTACATCTTTGTTGTTATGATAGTTATAGTAAGTACACATTTAAGTACATCTTTGTTGTTATAATGGTTATAGTAAGTACACATTTAAGTACATCTTTGTTGTTATAATGGTTATAGTAAGTACACATTTAAGTACATCTTTGTTGTTATAATGGTTATAGTAAGTACACATTTAAGTACATCTTTGTTGTTATGATAGTTATAGTAAGTACACATTTAAGTACATCTTTGTTGTTATGATAGTTATAGTAAGTACACATTTAAGTACATCTTTGTTGTTATGATAGTTAGAGTAAGTACACATTTAAGTACATCTTTGTTGTTATGATAGTTAGAGTAAGTACACATTTAAGTACATCTTTGTTGTTATGATAGTTAGAGTAAGTACACATTTAAGTACATCTTTGTTGTTATGATAGTTAGAGTAAGTACATTTTCTGTTACTTCCGATGACGACCGGATGTACTTTTCAATGTGTTTACTGCCTAATTCATAGCGTTTTTCTTTGTTGTTATGATAGTTATAGTAAGTACGTATTATGTAAATCAGTTGATTAATAAGCGAGATTTATGGGAAAATAAAAGACCCCAAAATTATTCAGTTTTTATCTTAAAAATTGAAGTTGCCATTTTGACTTCCGGTCAGTCTCACATCTTTTGAAACTCTAAAAAAAAAAAGAGCTGATTATGACATGCAAGTTTTGTCTCGAAAGAAAGTGAAAATTGTATTTCTTTGATAATTTCCAGTAACGACAGGAAGGGACGGGTGGCATGATTAACCCCGTAGTGCATATCTATTACTCGAGGTCTATCATCCTTCGCCATCAGCATGTAAATTCAGCATTTCGCGAATTATATGGTCGTTATAACGATCTGGTTTGTTAATACAACCTGTCATTGGGTCAAATGCTGTCTAACGTGTCTCATACCGATTGTTAGGCCGATCTTTACATGCCGAGTTTGACTACGGATTACTACGTTTACCTGATTAAGATATAGGGCTCAGTTTTAAGTATGTAGATAGCGTATGTATATATATAACATACCTTCATATACTTATAAGTTATAAACTTCGTGTGGGAAAATATGAAAACCGAGTTTTTTGGCGCGTACACGGACCCAGCTTGCGAGGTCCGTCCGCGACAAAAAACGAGGTCGTCATATTTTCCCATACAAAGTTTATAACCTTTTTATTATATACTTTCAATTTCATTTAGAAATTGTGACGTATTGTTTGCGGGCCGGAATGTTTCCGGGCATATATCGTGTCCGCAAACTTTTAAAGAAAAAAGAAGAGATGAAATTGAAAGTATATAATAATATTTTATATTGTATCTGCATAATCCTGCTGTCTGTATATGTTTTCAGGACCACAATGTAAACTACTTTTTAAAAACTAATTGTGCTATCCTGTTTATATAAAGGAGAGTATTATTTTTATTATTCTTTAAAGATTTTATTTACAAAAAATCATGAAGTTTAGAACCAAAGAGTTTATTTGTTGTAGTTTTTGATTGGTTTAAACCATTCATGTGAGAGTCAGATGAATCTCGGATCAACACTTTTGATATTGAATTCAATTGTAGATCAGCATAATACTCAGTATGGTTCGAGGAACAGATCTTGGAACGTACGGCGGGGGTCATTTTATGCTCGGCATCAGTCTCATCGGGTTCGTGGTTCTGGAAATCTGCATGGTGAAAGAAAATAGATATTTTGAATAGATTATCATGTTTCAAAGTAGAGACACAGTGGTAATAAAACAATTTACACTGAAAATCTGTTCACACTTCCAGAAAAAAGTATGATTTTAAACATTTACGTGCCTTTCATGAATAACGATTTTAGAACGGAAGTGTCACAAGATCGTGTTAATTAGCACTGTCGTGCTAATTATTTTCACTATTCGCACGGCAGTCGTGCTTGTCTGCACGATTTTTTTCCCGATCACAAAATTTCTTCTACTTGCCCATGAGTTAGATATATATATTTATTTTTTGTATGATTATACATCTTATATGCTTCTGACAATTTAAAAAAAAAATTCAAACGCTGAGATGTAGATATAAATCTTTACAAAGGAGTTTAATAAATTTCACTTCTAGTTACAGTATAGGGCCTAACATATGTACATATATTAAAGCTAGATTGTTTTTGGAAATAAAAAAGATAATAATCATAAATCAGCCAATTTAGGTTGTGCACCTCCCCCTCAAAATACCCAATTGTTAGCCAATCCATTTTCAGCAGTCTGATTTAACACCCCCCCCCCCCCCTTTCTTTACGAGTGCAAGAAGGGGGAGGGGGTCAGACTCTAAATTATTCCTGACGTTCGCTAACCATGTAAAAGTGATTTTCAAATTTTGTAGTGCGGATAATTTCAGTTTTCGGCACGATCGTTATGCGGATAAAAACCGCGATCTTTCAGAAGAGCATACATTTGAACATTACCGTGACTTGACATTTTAGTTGTTCGTCATATTGATAAAGTTTACTGTATATTGATGCAAGATATTAGAAAGGAGCCTATTCAAAACATATTCATACTTTACAATAGGAATGTTACATTTTTCTATTCCAGATCGTTTTTATTCGCAGAGGTGATTTGCCCAAAGAGAAGACCTGGTTTTTATACTTCGTTGGAGGGTGTGTTATTCTTGAAGCCATTTTTACTGATATTCTGTTATTTCAATAAAACTTATTGGACTGTACGCTATTTCATAACAGACTTACAAGTATGGTTTCCAAAGCTGAGATGTATGGAGCGCCAAATTAACATAAACTCAAATAATTGAAGATATCTTCAATTATTTGAAGATATCATCAATTCAATTATTGCTCTCTTTAATTGGATTAATGCGCGCATTAAATCAATTATTGCTGTCATCAACTGAATTAATGTGCGCTTCAATTCAATTACTGCTCTCATCTATTAAATTAATGCGCGCATCTATTGAATTAATGAGAGCAATAATTGATTTAATGCGCGTATTAATTCAATTATTGCTCTCTTCAATTCAATTGATGCGCGCATTATTTCAATTAATGAGAGCAATACTAGATTTAATGCGCGCATTAATTCAATTATTGCTCTCTTCAATTCATTTCATGAGAGCGTCAATTTAGTAGAAATATTGCTCGCAATAATTAATTTAGAGCTCGGTATAAATAATTTGATGATCTCTTTAATTCAATTGAAGATATCTTTAAATCATTTACAATGCTTTTGTATAAGGAATTAATGCGCGCATCAATTATTTTAAATAGAGCAACAATTCAATTAAAGATATCATTAATTCAATTGTGGATATGTTGAATTGAAGATATCTTTAATTATATAGTTGCTCTCTCTAAAAGAATTATTGCTCTCTTCAAATGAATTAAAGATATCATTAATTCAATTGAAGAGAGCAACAATTGAATTAATGCGCGCATTAAATCAATTATTGCTCTCGTCAAATGAATTAATGCGCGCATCAATTGATTTAATGCGCACATTATATCAATTATTGCTCTCTTCAATTGAATTGTAGCGCGCATCAATTCAATTGTTGATATCATTATCATTTAAAAATCATTAATTCAATTAAAGCACGCATCAATTCAGCTGAAGAATTAATGCTATCATCAATGCGCGCAATAATTCAGAATTGAAGATATCATTAATTATTTGAAGAGATCTTTAATTCAATTGTTGCGCGCATCAAATGAATTGAATATATCTTCAAATAATTGAAGATATCTTCAATTATTTGAGTTTATGTTAATTTGGCGCTCCATAGAGATGTATCGCGTCTTCGACTATTGTTTTACAAAATACTCCAAATAATTTTAAAAGAAGTTCGCGATTTTTTTGTTTACAAATAATACCAAGTAATGTTATAGGTTCTTTTTCACATTGATGTCGATAATTCTGTCCTGCTTAAACTCTTACAGTCATCAAAAAAGTCTCTATGGCATCTTCCAAGACTCTCTATAAATAAAAACAAAATTAAGACATTTTTTTTTTAAATCGGGACAAATAGATATATGCCATCCTTAGGTCTGATATATTACAATGCTGACTCCCGAACAAGAAACCTATTAAAGGTCTCTTATAATATTCTGTGATATCGGTTCCTGTTTGGTGTTTACCAGGTGACCTATAGATGTATAACAGCTTCCTTAAAGGGCACATTTCATGTTTTCTAAGTATACAAAATTACATGCGTTTTGTCTTCCTTATGCTTATAGTAATTAATTCTAATAGTTCGTTCGCCGAAATATTGCGATAATTATCCACAACACAGACTTGAATCTAAGCCCCGATTTCAGTCTAGTTTAAAATTAGTTAGGTAGTCACGTGGTACAGTGACGTCACATGCGCCCTTCTTCGATCAACTGATTGTGAAAGTAGTGTGAGATATAATTAAAAACTCAGCTTTTGGGGACCTGATTTATTGACTATGGACAACATTTAAATCGATGTTGATAAAGAGGGTGTTGCACCGAAGCGGGAATTTTCCCTAATCGGAGCTCGGTGCCAGCACTCGTGACGTAGAACTGACCTTTATCAATATTTATAATCTTATTGCGTATTTGCAATTTAAATACCTGTAGGATTTCCCAGTACTAAGGACAAGCCTAATACATTTTATGTGTCAATATATTATACATGTAGTCTAAACATAATTTTTGAAATCGTGAAAATGAAATTGTCTTGTTTTTCTTCTGAGTATCAGATACAATGTATACGTTTGCATGTTACGAGTGTATCAAATATTTAATATTCCATACTACTACAGTCTAAAAGCTCTTATACTCGTATGTATTATTTTCTTCAAACAACAGTTGGCAACTGTACATGACTGACCAATAAACAAGCTATGGGAAGCTCAATACGCACTAAAAAAAGTTCTACATAATTCGAAGTACATGATATGCATCTGTCAAAATTGATTCGCCATAGCAGTTTGCTACTGGAATACATATCATCTTCTCCACTCAAACTGTTTAACGGTTATTTACCTTGTTTGGCCTTAAAGTTTTTCTTCCTAAGCTTTGCAAAGTTCACAACGGGTTTTCGTGAAAGACACCATGCCTTTGTCAACAACTTTCACTCAGAAAAACACAAGTTCTCGTTAGCAACCTTGACTATTAAAACACAGGTACCTCATGCTGTATTCGGTGTGTTTGTTGCGAGTCATAATCACGAACTAAACGGTGTCCATGTTGGATATTTCAAACTCGACACATTGTAATAAACAGAGATTTGACATGAAACATTTATGAAAACTAAAATCGTGTTTTAATTAAGAAAATAAAATGTAGATGGAAAACGTAATATGGAAAAAAAAAATGTGTTCAAGAGGGATTCCAACCCGGTCTTTACATATAAAACTCGACGACCTTACCCACTGAACCACTCAGTGGACCATGCATTCCAAAGGAAAATTAACGTATAGGTGAAGTTGAAAGTAATATCAGTGAAGTCGTTTCGATTTTTTTGAAATTTACAAAAAAATGCTCACGTGAAACAAAATTTGAAAGCGACAGTTTTTTAGAGGAAAACTCGAAGAACATGTTCATGCTAATTTTAGTTTGTTTCACGGAGGCAGTTTTTCTGAAATTTTAACGCTAAAAATCATATAAATCGCTTATTGCTTGATTTAAACTCGAAATATTTTGGCTAATTTTTGTCAATACACGTCTTTTAAACTTACAAATGTATTTTCAAAAATGTTTGAATCAAAACATACGTTCCAATTGGTTTTATCATTATTTTAATGACTTTTAAATTTTATCGATCTTTCCTGCAACACCTTTAGGGAAATTAACATGAGACGTGCAACACCTTCTTTTCCGAGTTTTATATGTTTTCCCAGACCGGAAGACGCAATATACATGAGTTCGAAAACCCTGTCATTTATGACTATGCATGGTCAACGGTCACTTCCGTGGACACATCCAATAAGTCACTGATTTTAAAACAAAACGGACAAACTTTACAAATACGTATACGCAATTCTTAGGTATGATATATCACAATACTGACTCCCGAACAAGAATTATAATTTTAGATGATATCGGTTCCTTTTAGGAATTTTCAATGAGTGAAAAGTTGGATTTCCGATTTGAAACTACGTGCAACAAATTTTAATGTTTATGTCTGCGTAACTGGTGTCGCCATGACAACTATATACTAATTATTTGATAAATACTTGGTCGTGAAATTAAAAAAAATGTCGAATTTTTGCACTTTTAAAAGTGCGTTTTTAGACATAAATTCGGCAAGGGCTAAAAGAAATCATTTCGGTAAATTTCACAAGATACCCTTTCTTAAATTAGTTAAACGTTGTGTGTAATGGATTCCGGGGAATCATGGACAGCGCTCACTTCCGTGGACACATCCAATAAGTCACTGATTTATGCCAGCCGCAGAGCTGTAGCTCTCTGGAAAAAAAATATAGGGACAGGCCAGATAGCTACAGATCTACCCCTTATGGCTGAAGTCTTATATCGTTGTATTTTTGCATCGCCGTCTCAAAGTTTAATATAAAAAAATTCCTAACATATTTTCCCCACTATACTTTCAAAGATTCACTAAAAGCCTCATGCGACCCGAAAACTCGCAGCTTCAAATGGCGTAGCCATGGTAGGTACATGCAGCCAGTCAAATCGACCTTGGTTTAAAAGTCCAGTTTTAGCGAAAAGAGAAGGATACTTGTTTGCGGTTGTTTGTCCGCCTGTCTGTAACACTTAGCCTCAGGTGATATCTCTAAAAGTCCTTGAAACCTGCAATGAAATAGATCGCGAATCCTTATGACTCGTTAAAGATTCCTATTGATTAGATGGCCAAAGTAAAATAAAAAGTATTATGGCTTAAGATAATTACTCTTAAAGAAGACACTTCGTGATTTCGAGATCAAGGATCAATGTCACAAATAGGTATTCTTAGGCGGAGGAGGGGGTGTCCCTGAATTACCATCTTTGATTTGTTTCATCAGATTACTAAGAAAATATTTTAGCTGCGTATTTATGTGGTAAATCGTTTCATAGAATTATACAAACGAATTTATACTCTAAAATTCGGTTTCAGTATGACAGCATGACTTATTTTTGAATAACAATCTAGGGCTGTCTTATTTTCTACCGTCATTACTGACTTCAGAACAACAAAAAATAAAAACCTAATTAAATATCTCTTATAATATTATGTGAGGTCGGTTCCGGGGGGGAAGTTGTTTTTTGTTTTTTACCTGTTGACTTATAGACGTATAACAACTTTCTTAAAGCAGTACATGCAAACTTTTACTGACGGCAAATAAATGGGAAAATAAAAGAACATATATTTAACATATTTCTAATTGAATGTATATACATTCATAGAATCAGAGTGAATCTGAAGCAACAAACCCGTCAAATCAACAGAAAATTTGTTTTGAACATATTTTATTGATGAAATCAAAAGGATTGGGAACAAGTTCTGACAACTTACAAGTCCCTCTCCTAAAATATTACAATATGTCATGCAAGGTAAATGTCGATTTATGAATCATTGTCATCCTGTCAGTAATTCCTGCTCGTTATCTCCGATGTGCATTAATCTCGGAGATCATTAGTTCGGCCGTAAAAATCGAAAGAGGCACTGGTCACGTGTCAGATTTGTAAACAATTTAACATGCCAATTTTATAGAGAATTCACTATCAAAATTTCATTTGATGGCACATTTGCGTAATTATTATTTTCTTACACTAAGAATACTTTTTTGTCATTCGCGAAACGATCTAATATTCTAAAACGAACGACACGTATAGTTATACTCGCGTCATTTTGCGTCTTTGTAGATAAATTTCGGCAATCATCGTTGCCATGTCCGTGTATCCGACGCAAAGGCTGTTTATATACGAAACGCTCATTGTACGCATGCTCTCAAACAACATTCCCTTGTTTATTTTGCTGAAATTTTCTTCAGATCTTGGGGATTATATTTACTAGCTATATTGATAGGTATTATTTGGTGCATAATTGGATAGTTGAAAAAATACCGTCAGTTACATCATGCATTGCTTTAATGGATACCGGAAGATGCGAAATACAAGATAGATTATTCAAGATGGACATTGAATAAAGTAAATAAGGCAAGTTACATAGGCCTTGTCAGCCTCAACGAAAAAATCGGTTAAAGGCCTTATTTCTGCCCTTTTGGTTTGTTTTTTTTTTCTCACTCAGATCTTGTCAGCCTATTTAATGGACAAGGTAGGGATTGTGCTTTAAGTGAAAAGTCGGTTTTCCGATTTGCACCTTCGTATAACAGATTTTAATACTTACGTCTGCATAACTGGTGTCGCCATGACAACTATATACTAATACCAATTGTTTGGGAGCATACCTACAATGAGCGTTTCGTATTAACATTTTGATTTAAGAAATGAAACTTGTAATTCTTTATTTGATGCATGTATCAAACGAAAAATTGGACGGAGCGCATTGATGAAAAAGTTTTCCGTCCAATTTTTCGTTTCATACATGCATCAAATAAAGAATTATAGGTTTTATGTCTTATCATTTCATCATGTTTATATAATAGAAAAACAAATAGTTTCTCTCATCAAAAAGCTTGAAATAACGTTTTTGAAATGGCGTGTAGGAATACCTATACGCAACAATAAACTGGCTGTGCGTTCAAGTCAGGTAGAGTAACTGTACAGAATTAAAGAGGTTCGCACCTGACATTTGGAGTAATGACACTTTTTTGGGAAGTGTATTTTTGATTTCTACAGTCTTTCTTTCTTTCTTTATTTCCTCCAGATGGAGATTCTTACAAGTACAATAGTAGTGCATTAATCAAGACATGTGCAAATGTGCAAAATAATATAAGGAATACAAGTGATTACAATGGAAGAGAGGAAGAATACAAAAATTCCTAAAGAACATGTTAGAAGCATACAATATTTAGTTACAGTGTAACTCGAAGTTTGTTATAATACATTGCTGCTGCATCTCTTATAAAACGAAAGTTCAGAAGATGTAGTTCTGGAATGTTAAAATCAGGCAAGCTTGAGATTATGCTTCTTGCGCCGAGGATAAATAAATACAAGTCATATTGGGACAGCCCACATAGGTCGGCAGTCAGAGAAATATCAAAGTCTTCAATTAGAGTTTCCCACCAGGCGTCGCGATATAGGGTTGTTTCAGAACAGGTAGTTGATACATGTACTTGCTCAAACATATTCGTGAAAGGTCTCGCGCACAGTGAGCAAATTTCGGGTGGTGTATCCAGAAGAGTCCATAATTTTAAAATAAACTTGCACAGAAGAATCTCGTAATTATTGTGCGGAATATTCCATAACAGAGTTGGTGATTTTCCATCGCAAAGAATGATAAATCGGGTAAAGTCAGGATCAGCACGCATGCGTTGTCGTCTGGAATCGGAATGGTAAGTGATGACAGAGGATTTAACAGTTCTTTTCCACTCTGATTTTGAGGAGAAAGAACCACTTTCAAGATATCGAGTTAAAGCGGGATACAAATTGTATTTGGTCAATAAAGGCATACTGTCCTGAATAAATCCGCGATGTTTGGCACAGGGGTTCATCATATACGAGAATAGACGAGTGATGAATATGCGCTTTGTGAGATAATTAGTGTCCAGTTCACAAAGACGTCCAAAAAATTGCAGTTTCTTGATGTCAATCTCCGCAGTAATAGGAAGCAGACCCAGGAGGCTTTCACACATATCCGATCTTGTTTGCTGATGAAGACCCATTGCGTGTTTTGCAATAAAATGTTGGAATGTATTGAGGGTTTCGACATCTTTTCGTCATAGGTCGCACCAGAGTTCGCATCCATATAATACAGAGGGGAGAACTACCTTCTTATATAGCTTGGAGATCGTGATTGGGTTAAGCTGTTCGGATGCTTTTAGTGCAAAATATGTTTGGCATCCTTTCATGCAAGCATTCGAAGTTCTGCTACTGGGATCAAATGTGGAATTCAGTAAAATTCCCAGGTGCGTGTATTTCTTGGAAGAATGAATAACATTCTTGCCTAGGTGCCAGGATAATGTGTCCGTATGATTTGCCCTTTTTGGATGAAAATAGAGTACATTGGAATTGTTTTCATTGAATATAAAACGACATTTTGTTGAATACTCGTATATTTTGCGTAGAATTTTCTGTAATCCATGAGGGGTGAGGGCAACACAACAAATGTCATCCGCAAGCGTTGGATTAGAGCTTGTGATACTGAAAATACCGGTATTTGTACACAGATTTTGAATTTCGTGCAGAAAGTCGTCGATAAATACAAGGTAGGGAAAGGTTGACAAAACACCACCATGTCTAACGCCTTGTGAAATTAGAAACCTAACTCTAATCGTTTCATACTTAAATTTTCGCAAGCATTCAGTATTACCATAAAGGGGGGTGGGGATAAATTAAAATTCGCATGTAAAATTTATGGAAAAACTACATTCTCAAAACAAAAGAATGTGTGGGCCAAATTCCCCTGTTGCTACGTCGCTGTAATAATTATTTGTTTATAAAATTGCCTTACATTTGTTGATAACTGACGCACATGTTCTGTGATATAGTCTTATTTAAAAATACATGATAGCTAGTCATTGGTTACTATTTTCATCATTAAATCGTGGAACGCGATTTTCACACATAAGGAATACTTTCTTTTCCTGCATTTACACTTTAACCATCCCACTCACCGTCGGTCACTTAACATTTAGTGACATGTGCACAAAACACCGCTTAATGACTATATCCGAATCATGCGCGGATCTAGAGTGGAGGTCCGGACACCCCCTCCCCTCTGGAATTAAAGTTGCATGTAATTTGTGCACAAAGTAATGAGGACTAAACCAGAGCACAATATTATCATTTGTATAAAACTGGAACGATTGTTTGATATCCTTTTCCCAATATACATAATTACCGGTGATTAATGTAAACATTCTAACCAAGCAGTGTTCTTGGCTTTTTTCAATTTAAATTTCACTAGAAATCTTTGTGGAAATAATATAAGTTCTCAGCAAAGCACAGGAATTTGAATACAGCGCAGTAATAATATATTAATTTTAGCAAAGCATGATATTATGTAGCATTAAAGTTTGAACAGTCGATATTTTCTTTGTTGAAACTTCAAATAATTCAAATAGCCGACGTTATAGAAATAAAGTAAAAATATTGAACAATTGTTCAATGTGTTGTAATCGTACACTACCATTATTTGGAGACGGTAGTGAAATGAAGAATTCAAACAACTCTCCGATATTTCGCTGCATTTAGATAGATGAAGTACGTCAGTCGCATGTCATTTACTACAAAAGAAAATCACATATTCCCAGATCCATGGAAATCGTGCAGCATGCAGAAAGTACCCTGAATAGGTGTCTGACAAAATCAAGTGACGAGGTCCTTGTACACAACGATGGCTTCGAAAAACGTGTGCCGGTGTAGCGGTGATCGCGGTCGCTGGTGCTCAGGGTCGCTCTAAATATAGCGGTAGCCCTGCTGTTCGACGCTCGCATAATTCGACCCATAGGTAATTGTAAACATTTTATAAAACTTAATTGGCTGTTTTATAATAATTTAATTATTTACATATTGTTAAGTATAATATTTTCTACAATTTTGCGTTCTGTAGTAATTTTCTTGAGATCGATTAGGTGAAAAACGTGAACAAGCATACGATATGTCTCCAAGTAAAACATTACTTAACCGCCGAGTTTCACCTGGAAAAAAAAACTATTTGGTAAACAATGCGCATCCCTTTTTTACACCAAAAATCCTTGGAAAATAGTGCATATCATATTCGACAAAATACGGTACTATGTTACACATCGACGTATTCTTCATGATATTCAAGCATAAATATGATGGTTTGATGAGAGACTCGGGAAAAAGAGGCTAGATTTTGTCATAAAATTTTCATTTATTTGTCTCAAATGAACAATTTGCATTTAGATTTTCCCCCCGGACTCCCACCCTCTTTAAGAGAGGACAAGCCCCTCTCGCACTCTTCCCTCGTCGCATCGCGACTCGGCCGTCTACTTTCAGCAGCCGGACTAGTCACAAATCAGCAGGACTAGTAAATTATAGATTCTAGTAGTCCTTTTCACTAGTATAGTGAAAAACTTAGTGTCAAAAACTGATTAGATCTTACCTTTCATTATTTTGACAATTGCTGGAAAATATAAATATCTTTGACTGACGGCATTATATATGCTGATGCACTGTCATAGTGATTGACTTTGGTACAGTTTCTGCTTCATTCATCATTAGAAACTGGCCGAAAAGGAATTGTTGAATGATTTATTAGAAAGGGAAACCAAAGTTGTTTTCATATCTCTGACTGAATCGGCATGTATCAAAAGGTAGAAGGGGAGGGGGGGGGGGGTTAAAATATACGATCCTCTCCCATGCGGACTTCGGACGTGGTTTAAGACAATGGTATGATTTATGATTCAAACTTTTTTCCTTTGCGTAAATAATAATGCATTGAAAGATTTGTTATTTAAAGATAATTGTCAGGAGCCTGTACATTTTTTTTTTCAAATAAAGAGTGTAATTAATAGATGCAAGTGTATATGCTAAAACATTGAATATAATACCGACAAGATTATTTTTTGTTAGGTTAAGAATAACTTAAGGTAACCACGCGCTACGTACATATATGATATTCATTTCATTTAGAATAAAACAATGCAAATTGGATGCAAATGTAAATACAATGTTAAAATTGAATGAATATATATGGGTTGCTCTACAATTCTTAGATACAATTACACTAATAGTCCTTCAAATCACAGCATCCGCCGCATCGAATTATCTACAATTGATTAAAACTTTCGAAAATAGTCAATTAAACTTTTCAAATAAAAATCATAGTGCACATTTGTTTAATAAAACTTTGAGCATACGGCGACATAAATTGGATTATTTTCATATTGAGTTCATGACATAGCTTTCTTGTTCATGACGTCGCATAAAGTAACGTCAAAATGGCACAACGACTGAACGTTATCGTAAATTATACTGTATTTACATATGTATTATACATAAGTAAAGCTTTTTACGAAGACATCATAACCATTTTATGGAAGTATACACCATATGAAAGAATTTTGAGGAATATCATTTAATTTGGACGCAACATTTGAACTAGTTCCAAGTCTCAACTACCTGTATCATAAATTATAAAACTGAAATACACGTATAGGAGTATAAAAATAGACGATACATTGGATGAAACAGAAACTGTAATATCATGCAGAATTAGAACTTTTTGATTAATGAATCCTTAAAATTCCGCCACAAAATATAGTCCCTGTCAAACCCTTTCAAAATTTGAATTGACACAAAAAAATGCAACTGGATAGGGTTCAGTAATAGATGTGTAATATGTTTGCACCAATGGGATCAGTATTGAACCAGTGAATACTTAGTTGTAGCATCCTGTGCAGTTGTACTCAAAAGCTCAGGAACTAACATCCTTAAATGGATTATACACCAAAATTAAAGGTGCAATGCTTAAACGCTGAATTGGATATAAAGGAAGAGAACAAGTGATGACTGGATGTATGCTGAATTGCGTTCGAGGAGACGTTTAACACTGGTTGTGGCGTAGGGACGGTGGAATGCGACTCGGCTCCATTTTACCATGAAGTAAAAAGCTCAACACCTCTTCATCTAAATTGCCCTCGTTGACTGAGCCCCATATAACGCAGTTCATTAATATATCACAGATTAAAAGTCGCTGCTTGATCTGACATGTTATCGAACTCGTAAAGCAGACGATACATACCGGGAACTCGTGTTTACAATATGTCTACTTCTACCAGTCAGTGTCCTCTACGTCATCAAGTTGACTATTCTGCCACGTCATCACTAGGCCTATATATGTATGTGTGTTGTTAGTAATTTGTATTTTATTCATATCTTTGGTTGTGTTTATATTTGGTAGCATCAACCGAATACATTTCGTTTACAATGCTTGTTTGGAAATTCCCGTTCTATAAATAGCGCTAGAATTAGAACAGGGAAGACATTCCAGAGAAAAGTAGTCCTGCGTGCCTGATTATTGCGGACGAAAAGTCATCACTTTAAAAGTTATTAAATGATATAATTGAAAAGACCGCGTTTAATCTTAGACTTAAGAGTGGGAAAGTTGAATGTAAAGGTCACCAATTCATGTATTTATAAAATACTTTATAGTCTCATTTCAATTCTATTTTAAAGTTGTATGGTCCGAATTACAATATTTTTTTCCATCTCGTAAAATCGCAAATAAATCATCGCACGTATGTAGTTATGCATCTTCGCTAGCCAAGGGTGACGATACACGGTGTTCCTCTTTCACCGTGTATCGTCACCCTTGGCTAGCGAAGATGATATCCCTGATGATTAAAACTTTTTAAAGAATAATAAAATAATTTACAGGTAGCTATATCTGATTCTTATTTTGCAGGCTTATTATATAGTACAAGGGTTTCACGTATTGATATTATCACAAGTAGCCTAAAGATATCACTTAATTTGTTTCACAAATTCAAATTCTTAAATGGCGCAACACATCAACAAGTAATGGTTTATATTGCCCATATGTAAAACAAATAACAACAAGAGGTCCATGGGCCACATCGCTCACCTGAGCAGCAGTTCCTAGCAATAAGCAAGCTTGAGCAAAACTATTCTTATACAAGCAGCTTGTTTCATAAAAATCTTTTCAATTATAATGACTAAAAATTCAGTAATTATCAAACTTAATTTTTAAACTTGACAACAAATTCATTAGATACCATATGCCATTGTGGACGGGTATGGCCTTTCATATTAACAAATTTCATCTAAAGATTTTTTGTGCTTGGTTCCCATCACATGTAAAACTTTGATCCCCTATTGTGGCCCCACCCTAATCCCAGGGGTCATGTTTTTTACAGACTTAAATCTCCACTTTGTCTGGAAGCTTTCATGAAATTTCTGCTTTTCTGGCCCAGTGGTTCTTGAGAAGATTTTTAAATGACCCACCCTATTTTTGCATTTTTGTGATTATCTCCCCTTTGAAGGGGCATGACCCTTCATTTGACCCAACTATTGTGGCCCCACCCTACCCCCGGGGCCATGATCTGAACAAACTTAAAACTACTATATACCAGGTAGCTTTTAGGTAAGTACCCACTCTTATGAGCCAGTGATTCTTGGGAAGACTTTTAAAGATTTTCTTTATATATTCGCATGCATAACTTTGATCACCTATTGTGGCCCCAACATACCTCCGGTGGTCATGCTCATGATTTGAGTAAACCTGAATCTCCACTATTGTTAATTTCAGCTTTTATGGCCCAGTGGTTCTTGAGAAGAATTTTTTTTAATGAACTCGCCATATTTTTGCATTTTTGTGATTATCTCCCCTTTGAAAAGGATATGGTCCTTCTTTTATCCCCTTCACCCAATATCGACCAAGAAGTTATAACCGGAACTTTTTAGTCGGTGTTTAAAGTTTAAAACCGGATACGTAAAGGCACGGCCTTTCCTTAAATATAGTACACAAATTCTCAGTGTCTGTACTGTGACGTAGGGTGCAGGCACAGCACTATAAAACTCAACGATCACACTGTATATTACAAAACTAGTGTATTCAATTTACGTCTGTTTTATGGAATTTCAAGGTCCTCTGGTAAAAGAAAATTGTGACCTAGAATTAACCTTAAGGTAGTACTCTACATCGTCATAATGGCTGACTTCCTTTAAAAACATGGATGAAAAAATCGATATCAGCAGTATTGGACTTTTTCTTTTCCATTTAAATACCTAGTCGAGTAGCTGAGTAGGTTAAAATACCGACTGCTGAACGGTAGATCGCAGGTTCGAGTCCAGCAGGGGTTTTAAATTTTTTTCAGATTACCTTGTACTAAAACTGTATTTTTTTGACAAAATAAAGTAAATTTGAAAATTTGAAAATTCAAAATATTGTTGTACATATTCTCCACTTTTTATCTACATCAAATTTCTCTGGTGTAGCGTACCTCCTTAACACAAATTTCTATATGTCATGAGATTTAATTAAAATATGTCCAACAGATATGAGAAAAATCCACTTTAAAATCCGCCTTATGATAAAACACTGCATGACCATTCAGGTCGATAAGATGTTTTATGTCAGTTGAATAATTAACAGCTGAGAAAGTAGATTTCGATGCGCCAATCTCGTCCGCGCATCATCTTACCTGTTAGCGTAGCATATAAAACCCCTTTACTTCGAGAGCTGAAGCGGTAGTCCACATCGATGTATCTTTTACACAATTTAATGCCAATAACAACAGAGGTGGATCAGCGGGATTAGGTCGACGGGCCCTGAATCGGAGTGACACCAAAAGCGACGGCGATAGAGGAACGACTGTAATCCCCAGTAATTCCTCCTAACCCCTTTCACTTCAGTTTGAAATTTATCTGAATTGGGTGTGTTGGATACGAAAAATTTCTGTCATGGCCAAACTCTCTTTCCTGACTAACTTTACACTATTTCTACATTCTGTATTTGGTGCCACTGTAAAAGAACATTTTTCTGAGGATTTCTCCCCGCACGTTTCACTGTTGTCGTCTGCTAAGCCCTTTCCTTTGGATGAACACTTGGATGGAACCGCACAATTGTCGAGCACTTCCACCAAATTTATTTCCACTTTTTACCAGAATTTGCTGGATGGACATTCGCTGTCACAGGCTGCCCAGACGAGAAACAACTTAGGAGACGTCAACACCATACGAGCTATTGCACCCACAGGTTAGTTTCAGAAATTTTAAATATACTAGATAATATATCAGATAAATTTTATATCAATATTTTTTTAATGTTTATTTTCACATGAAAAAGACAAGACGGGTTAAGAGTCATATTTGGTCCCTATTCCACTTAAAAATCAAAATAGAATCAAAACTGAAACGTTTAGGAAAAACAAATAATGACAGTAAGTGAATGATTAAATAAATATTAAAATAGTGTATCTATTAAATACATTTCTAATTTTTCATAAGTATATCTGGTATATTATCCTAAACATCATATGTTTTGAATACTATGGAAAATAAGCTGCATGTTTGTATCACTTTTTTGCTATGATGTAGCTGTGAAAGACCTGCAATGCATCTGCATGTGTTCTTTATTTCCCGAGACAAATGCTCATATTAATGAAATATTCTAGAAAAATTAGAAAATTCGAATTTCCATTAAATCTGCTGTAAGATGCGTTTAGAATATTTAATCTGGTTTGTTTTTAAAACAATGAACTATGATATGTTGTATCATTTCATTTCAAATGGAAACCATCGGATGCTTTTATACGCACAACATAGTTTTTACGACAAAAAATCGACTAGTTATTCAAGCTACTACAACTAGACTTGTATTTTTATATAATTTTTCAAAAATAGGATAAAATATAAATTTTAAAAAACAACAACATACAAAATAAAAAAAAAACAACTGAAAAGTGTAACAAGCTGACCTAAATCCTGCTAAAACAAGGGTGGTCAACACGATTTATTTCCCGAGAAAAATGCTCATATTAATGAAATATTCTAGAAAAAATAGAAAATTCGAATTTCCATTAAATCTGTTGTAAGTTTGCGATCACTTGA
Source organism: Ostrea edulis (assembly GCF_947568905.1). NCBI lineage: Eukaryota > Metazoa > Mollusca > Bivalvia > Ostreida > Ostreidae > Ostrea > Ostrea edulis. The sequence goes on along the minus strand of NC_079167.1, from coordinate 24,140,876 downwards.
TCAGTTCATATTGAATGCACCGCGGAATGCAAGACACTTATATGGAAGAGCTCTAACTTCTATTTTGGAATACATTTAGCGATTTTGCAATATTTGCAATGAAACAAAATATGCTAAGGTGTTTGACCAAAAAAAAAAATTCATTTCTGTTGGAAGTTATAAGATAATTTGATTCCCGCCACACTACCCCTTTGTTTATTTATTTATTTTGCTCTTTGATTAGAAAACGGGGCGGAGTGGTTGGAGGACAGACTAGTATTAGCTCAACTGTTGTGTGGAAAAATTTTCATTCTAATATTCTGAGTTTGATTTTCTGAATGGATGGCAAGGCTTCATACCAATTTCACTGCCATGGACATTTCTTAAACCAAATTCCATGTTTCACTGGGTAAAAATAATAAGCAATATTTAGTAATCCTGTATATCTGAAGAGTTTATTAAAAGCGAAAAATAACATTGGGAATTTAAAAATAACTGAATAGTTATAATAGACATAGAATCCATGCATTTACAGGAAATACCCGTCATTAGTTTTATTTTACACATTAACAAAAAAAAGGGGGGGGGGGGGGTAGGCGTGTCGGTCCAAATGTCGGACTACTCCAACATAATCAAGAATGTAAGCTTTTTACATGCAGGACTAGAAGTGTGAATGAATGTCATATTTTGGAAGTAGAATGCACATCTTGGAAATACTGTCATAAAACACAAAATGATCACTGCGTTGAATAGTTATTGGTAGTTCCAATTTCCTCATATCCACACTCATGGATCCGCTCCATTAATTACGTTACTATTCCAGCTCAAGCGAAAGTGTATATATATGTGAAGAACTCGTATTGTGATAATTTCATTATCATGTGTAATTAACATGTATGTTCTTGAGGATTTAAACAAGTCTAAATGATAGACATATAAAATATGAATATAAAATGTTCGTACCGTTTTCCATCATGTCGAAATGCATTACATATTTGTAGGATTAGCAATATATACAGAAAAAATGATATTTAAGATTACATAAATGTCAAACACTTTAATGAGCTATTAATGAGTCTGCGATTTTGAAAATTTTCGCACGATTTCGGGGCGCGAGACAGCTCATTTTTCTTTCCAGTAATCCTCTTATTCCATATCAATGTGCTCAACGCAAGGTAATCAGACGCCCCTGTAATCTTTGATCTGTCCACTCGTCGCCTTATAGCTTTTATTGTCATCAATCCAGTCTTAATTCGGGCGATTGTATATACAATATAAATCTAATACCTCTAAATTGTAATCTTATTAATCTGTGTCGCAGCCAACCTTCACAAACATCCGGCGACTTGCATCAAATACACTATCGTAGAAATGAAGAAAATTGTGCAAATTTTCATATAATTGTGTGCTATAATAAACTAATTGCCAAATGATAAAATCATTCAGCTGGTCTCAGGTCTAGACATTATGAGTCTACCCCCCCCCCCCCAATTCTTTTGGTGAGTGCAATTTTTGGTACAGATTAATTAAACCATCGCTAAAGCTTTAGCGCTTTCATCACATCTTCAGAAGCTTTACACAAATGTATACATTTTTGTAAAGCTTCTGAAGTTGTAATGAAAAAGTTTTACGGAGGATTTCTGTGTTTTCTTTTCATATTTTTAAAAAAAAATATTATTATCCGATTACGGAGACTCTATTTAAATTTTGGATATATATATATATATATATATATATATATATATATATATATATATATACATACATACATACATATTACAACAATTCAATGAGCCCCCCCCCCCCCCCCCCCCCCCCAAAAAAAAGCTGTACGGTATGACAAGTACTGGAATATAGCTAACCATAATTGGCGTTGATCTTAATTTGTAGGTGATTTAAGGACTGCCGTTTTTAAGATTCCAGCGCTTCAGCCAGAGGAAGATATCCACCACATCGAACTTCGCTTTAATTCCAATACAGCTCGCGGGAGATGGTTACAAATAGAGATCAAGCGAAGTAACAAAACTATTCGAACACATACATTCCGTGTTTCAAATAACAGCGACATCACCGCGGTCATACAACCCTGGGTGTCTAAAAACGAGGACAAATTGCATGTTGAGGTCAAACAAACTTCAACTCCGAAAGAAAATGGTATATTATTGATATTCTCAAACGACAAATCACATCTTAACAAACTTTCGGCCATCAGTAATGTATCCTCAGAAGTAGAGAATGAACTTCATTCACGGAGCAGACGATCAACCCGACGACGCAGAAAAGATTGTCACTTGTCCAATATGCATATCAATTTCAGTCATCTTGGGTGGGGAAAGTATATAATTTTCCCAAATGCTTTCAACGCCAGGGTGTGTAAGGGTATCTGTGCCGCGAGAGTAGCGGAAGTGAAGGCAGTGACGAACCACGCCATGATGCAAAGCCTCCTGCGGCAGTATAGAAAGGGGAAAATTCCCCTGCCCTGTTGTGTGCCGAAGGTTCTAACCCCCCTAAGTATGCTTTATGCAGAAGACGGTAAAATCATCGTGAAACATCACAAAAATATGGTAGCGAAAGAGTGTGGATGTGAGTAAAAGATAAAAAGTTGACCGTTTTGCATCCACCAGCTTACAGTATCAATCAGCATCGCGCCCGTGTATTTGCATAATGACTTTACTTTCTCGCAGGGGAATCAGGCTATAATAGAAATATATCAATCTCATGTTGTTTTTATTTATATTCTGTGTTGTTATTTGTTGTTAAATTTTACTGAATAAAGAGATTTATTCACAAAGACCTCATATTTCTTTACCATTGCTATTAACATCACCCCCTCCCCTGTCCTATGTACTTATTCGATGACACATTGGGCTGAAAACTGTTCGGTAAATTGCAAGTTCTCCATGCTTAAAGGACACATCTCATGTTTTCAAAGTATATCATATACCTAGTAGTGTATCAGCCCTGATACACCTATCTTGGCTAGGGTGAGACAGCTGCAAGTAGGTAGGGCTGTCTCGCCCTAAGGGCCGATATATCTCTGTCTTGGCCCGTTGTCAAAGGGTTGTCTCGCCCTCAAATTTCAAATGGCTATTTCTTCTTTAATCTTTTGAAATCTAACATAACTACATGAAAAAAAATGATGTTAGAGACAATTTTTTTCAAATATAATACTTTCTTCCACGACAAAATTTAATTTAAGCAGAAAAATTAAATAAAAACGTTTTCAAAAACATCTAAGCAAAGGGGGGTAACCCAAGTAATAATTGTCTATTTAGAACAATAACACGTTTAACTTCATTTTAAAAAAAAACAATCAACGTTCATGGCGACAGAAAACAGTAGGAGGATTATGGAGGGTGATACTGAAGCATTATTAGAAATTCCCGGTCCTAATGGAGATCAAAATGTTAATTTACGGCAATTTTGATGTAGAAAACTGCTTTAAAACGATCTCTGAAATCTAAAATCCCGAGGACTTGGCCACAGGCACTGTGGACTTGGCAATAAAACGAGAAAAGCAGAACCAATATCTTCCGACGTTTTTCAACGACTTATAGATGCTTAACAGATGGGAAACGGTAAAAAAAAAAAAAAAACTTACTTCAGTATAAGGTAACATTCCCTAAGCAAATAAATAGCAGCATCAGATCTGTAGACATTCCAGTTCATACGAAGACGTATTTGAACAAATATATATTATATATATTATGATCGGTGATATGACATTTTTAAAAACGGTTTCTATGCGAGATTTGTGTATTCCATTGAAATAGATAAACTCTGAAGTTACATATTTTATCAAAAATACGTCCGAAATACCCAAGGAATTGAACATTTAAAAATAAAAGAAGGGGGGTACCGGAAGTCCTGTCCACAAGCACCTGTGAAACTAGACAGTAATACATCATGTTGGGATTCCCCTGACGCGCGTGGGTCTATTTAAGGACGTCTATTCTGGGATGATTTATATATGTAGCCACCATATTTACTTTCTAATAATATTCGCACTGTTTTCTTTTACATGCAGATGTTTTCAAGCATGTAATTAATGGAAAGTTAATAACTTTATAAAGTAATGAATCTGCTTTAAAGTAATTATGTACAAAAATAATACACATCGGGTCATACTGTATGCAGCTTTAAAAAAAATGAAAGCATTATAATTCAATTCAAAGTTTGGAAAAATATCATATTTTATTATTCATAATTGAAAGTTCAATTATCTTTTATCTTTAAATTTCTTTTTTAAAACTACCAGTTGGTAGAAACTGCGATTCACAGTTTGTGCCTATATGTTGTTACAAGGTGAAGATCGGTTGGTGCGAGTGTGTATTGAATATTGAGAGCAGAACGGAAAGCATATGCCGTAATCCTATATGTAACAGTGCGTAGCTTCGATAGAACAATTTTCTCGCAGTTTATCTACGTCTTTGTCCAAGTGCTTGTTAGAAAAAGTACAGGGACAAATTCTACTGGGGTTTTTTTTATGGCAAAGTCATTGTGCCGACAAAAAATATTCACGTCTTGTCCCTCATACTTTTCTTCGAAAATTGAAAAAAAACAAAACACAGTCCAAATTCCTCTCTACTGACAGCAAGTACACCCTTAAACGACACAAAACACCCTAATGCAGTGTTATTTACAAGCTGTTAAGGTGATAATTATTTTGTTGTCAATTAAATCTAATCTGTTTATGAAATGGCTAACAACTGTTTTCAATTCTTCTCGCTTGAGGTCGCATATGACGTCATGTAAAATATCGAAGAAAATATGCATATCGCAAGATTTGATTTTCATCGCTTTCAAACTCGAAAACTACGCAAACTGTTTTATTTAAAACACATGTAAAGTAGTTCTAGGCATGAAATGAATTAATTTTGCTGAAAAAATTTAAAAGTTTAGAATTATGCGATGTGTCCTTTAACCAAAATTTGTTCAAATATTCTCAAAATTATTTGGCAATTTCTACAGTATGAACAGTTATGGATAAGAGAGGAATGAATGATATGGAACAAAGCTGATTATGGACAGACACCAGTAACATTCTAAATTCAAACACTTTTCAGATATCTAGATACAAACTAAATATACCTTGAAGTATGATTCCGACCGACTTAGAAGCATGTAATTCTATTACTACTTAGACCATGATTTGTTACATAGGATTTTGGTTTTTTGGGAGTTGAACTATGTTCAATCTCCCTGGGTCATCACGCACTTTTCTGCGCAGTAATTTGTATTGATTTGTATAGTGGTCGTCAGTGGGGGTTCTGTGTCAGCTGATTTACTCCTAGGTAAATCAACATAAACTTTTATAAACATCCGCCATTAAATAATCCATGTAACTTTTCTGAATTAATCTAATTTTGATAATTGACATGTAAATAAATGCAATGATATTGTATTTAAATCAATTTGAATACAAGATTTCGATCAAATTGATACTGATAGACATAGAAAAATAAAAGATAAGGTTGAAAATTGTCGTTTGTAGCGCAGCGTCACCTATAAACATTGATAGCGAAACTGCACACAAGCCCTATTGACACCGTGGCGCGAAATATCGAATATGGTGCGAAACCTCAGAAAATTTACAAGAAATAACTCTACAACATTGTGTATGTGTATATATTTGGGATTTTTTTTAATGTGATATAAAAGATGCTTGATGTTACATGTAGATTGAATTAAAACACGTCATTCCCAGTCAACAACTTTCGATTGGAATCGGAATACGAAATAAAATTTCTTATATCCGGTGGCAAAGTGAAACTGCTTCATGCTTTAAGTTATTGAATTACGTAGTAATTGCACGTTACACATTAGAGAACTGTTCCTTGTAATAAAGAAAGTCACAAAATAGATACAAAATGAGTGTACCTTATTCATTACTGTTACCGAGCTTTCGTCGACTATAATCTCGAAATGGCGTGTTTCGCTGCGCTTGATGACGGTAAGGTCCACATTTTCTACGTGAGTAGTGTGATATTTGTTTATGAATTTTTTGCGCATACATGGTATGTCTCGACTAGGAATAATGGAAACTTTCTCACCTATGTATGTAAAGACATATTAATCTCTATTTTTAAAAATGTAGAACACTTTTATCAAATGACAATGTTTGAAAACGCTTAGAGCCCCGATGTCAGAATTTCCTTTTCCAAGACATCAATATGTCAAATTCATTATCCTTTTTGAATAGTATGTACCATATTTTGTACCAGTTATCCATTTTGAATCCCCTATTACAATGGGATTTTGCTGCACTCTCTAATGTTTGAGTGGATGTCATGAGTGTGTGTCAAACAGAAATTTTAAGAGCATGGGATAAGGTGCTGCCATGTATTACTTCACTATCAAAGTTTAACCCAGTTGCCACAATGTTGAATTTATGCTGCAAAAAGGATTGGAAATTGCTCTGGTCAAAACACATTGTTTATTTGTCTACTGATGAAAGAGACATGAGGATTCTCCCTCACAAACTGAAAAAAAAAATAGTTATGGATCTTGTACATGTATAGTTTATTAATCACTATAGATTTCCAGCATCACAAGTCTGATTCCACTATATGCTTTCCATACTGTCAGGTTCATTCACCCCCTGTTTGAGCCACAGTATAATATCCCAAATACCTTGGCAATAAATAACATTATTTGACTAGTGTTTCATTTTTAGCGGAGTTGCGATGAAGTCGAACTCGGCTTATGATCTGATGAAGTGCCTTTGGGCGGGCAGGCGGGCACGCATCAACATTTCATTTCCGCACCATAGCTCTTGAGCAAATTATATGATCTCATTCAAACTTAGATGGATTGTCACCCTCAGTAAGATGAGGAAGCCTATCGATTCTGGGGTCACTAGGTCAAAGGTCAAGGTCACTGGCTATAAATAGACTGAAATTTGGAGAAAATTTTGTTTTCGGCACTATAATGTTTTAACAAATTATAGGATCTCAATTAAACTTAGATGGATTATCGCCCTTGATGAGACAAAGAAGCATATTGACTTTGGTCAAGGGTTAAAGGTCAAGGTCACAAAGGATTTAAGTCGGCTGAAATTTATGTACGCAAAATTTTGCTCCCTGCTTGATAATTCTTGAAAACTTTTCTGCCGGTTCCCTCTATGCCCATTCCTTGCGCAACTCAGCTTGTGCATTTCCGATGCCCGACAATTTTTAATTTTTTTGCATTTCATTTATTTTGAGTTATTATACAATTATTTTCCATTCCATTGATCCTCTACAGGACTGTAGTATACTCAGGTGACAGTTTAGCATATTGGACTACCTTTTCAAGTAATGAATCTCCTTAGAATTAGCTATAACTAGGATTAAACTTGAATGTATATATACAGGGGAAAAACTTCTTCATAACTGCAAGGCATTGATAACCATATTGATTTGAATGTTTGGGCCATAATATGTGGTCACATTTTTCATGAGAATATAAAGGGGTGAAATTCTAGAAAACAACAACACGACTTCAGTTACTCGAGGATCGTTGTGGTCCATGGGCCTTCCATTATCCATGTTTGCTGTTGTAACGCTTTGAAAAACAACAACAGTTGATTTGTATCTAAAATCATGATAATATTCAGTCATTTATTCCCCTCCCCTTCCAGTGCTGTCTGTTCTAACTGAATTTCCACAATGTTCAACTCCCACGAGTACTTTAAGTACTTTGATTTCGTTAATAATCCAGTTTAGAAAAAAAACTTTTCCGTGAAGTCGAGAATATCTTCTCTCTCTCTCTCTCTCTCTCTCTCTCTCTCTCTCTCTCTCTCTCTCTCTCCCACTCTCTCTGCTAGAATGAAAGTTCCGACTGCGGTGTAATCTGTTTTGTAAGAAATGTGATGGATCATAAATTCTTTACTTGGAAAGGTGATACAGATTGTATATAGGGCACCAAATCAACATAAATTCAAATAATTGAAGATATCTTTAATTGTTTGAATATATCATCAATTCAATTGACGCGCAACAATTCAATTAAAGATATCTTTTAAAAAAAATTAGAGATATCTTTAATCCTGAATTATTGCACTGCATTTATTGAATTATTGATAGCAATGATTACTCGGCTCAATTGGTGAACACTATAATTGAAATGTTGCTCTCTTCAAATAAATTGATATCAACAAATAAGTTGATGCACGCATCAACTCAGTCAATGAGCGCAATAATTGAATTAATGATTTCATTGATTCAATTGATGCGCGTAATAAATCTTTTAAGGGGAGCAACAATATAATTAGAAATATCTTCAATTTAACATACCTATTCAACTGAATTTATGATCTCTGTAATATAATTGAAGCTCTTTTTAAAAGAATTGATGCATGCATTAATTCCTATACAAAAAAGGTTATAAAATGATTAAAGATATCTTCAATTGCATTAAAACGATCATCGGATCATTTATACCGAGCACCAAATGCAATTTTGCGAGCAATAATTCCACCACATTAACGCGCTCATCCATTGAATTGATGCTAGAAATGATTGAATCAATAAGCGCATCAAATCAATTATTACTCTCATCATTTGAATTAATGCGCGCATTAAAAATCAATTATTGCGCGAATTGAGTATATCTTCAAATAAGTAAAGATATCTTCAATTATTTAATGTCGTGGATCTTTGAATTACATGGGAAGGTGATAGAGAGAGTGTGTGCCTTCTTTTTTTTTTGTATTTTCTCAAAATTAGATTAATTATCGAAGTCGTCTTCCTTAGCGCACCCTCTTTCAATAGGTCTCCGGAAATAAAAGAAAAAACATCCTTCAAAATATATGTCAACGCCTACTTCAGTACTGTTTTGTATACGTTATTATTCCCTGTGAATTTATCACAGTTTCAACTTACATGTGAACAGAAAAATATGTGGGCCTGTTTTTAATGTCACCTTGCATTTTCAATATACAGAGGATCGACCGACGTGTTGAAATACGACCATGCTTTTCTCTTTACACTCGATGATTTACTCTAGATTATAAATTAGGATTCGACGTACTTACATTTTACACCTTTCTCCATTTTGCTGAGCAATCTTTGACCGCGATATTATATGTGCTAATGCATTGAACTTTTGGTACTGTTTAGACTGTCATTACTTCGTTCATCATTAGAAATCGGCAGAAAAGAAATTGTAGAATTGGGAAACCGGAGAATATTTCCATGAAGTCTCTTAGGCTAAATCAGGCATGTTGCAAGAGGTAGAAGGGAGGGGATCTGCCCCCCCCCCTCCCCCCAAAGCATAGTTTATTTTTCTGTTAATTTTACATTTAAAGACCGTTATATGTTACTTGTACATGTAATGTTTGATTCACCAACTGGCGAGTTCAAACGCGTCAACCATATTGAAACGTTAAAGGATGAGGTGAAACAGCTATTCCATGGTCAATAAAAGCAATTCTACTGTACAAAAGTTAAAATTTCATACATAGACGCCTCAGACGATGGTTTCTGAATAGTTTCAATAGTTCCCTTTGTTTTTGGTCATGGGGAATGTCGAAATAGCAATTGATTTTCAAACCCCATAACAAGCAGTTTTCGCCATGGTACTCCTTCATGAATAATGATAAACAAAGTAAGCGGGTCTTAACCATGATCTTAAGGTATTCAATGTATAATGACCATATTTCATATCTGATAAATGGATGGCGGAATATTTGTAATCATGGTATCATTTTGAAGGGTTCATCAAATAAAAATAATCCACCATAGAAATTTTCAAAATTTTGTTTACTACCTGATTTATTTCACCTAGAATTTAACATTGAAGTATATGGGAAAAGCATGTTTTATTACAATATTTTACAAACAAATTATGTTTTCATAATTATCTCTTGGTAAAAAGTTACATACACTTTCTTTTCATGAAAATATGAAATAAAATTCATCATTGACCACACACATTTTTAGAAAATTAGATTTTTCTTATATTTACAAAGGGCAGACAACTCTTCCAAAAAGTCTTAAGTGCAAAAAGGTCAGCTTCTAATCATTTACCAGTTTTCATCTGCTTCACTTTCATCATTATTTAACAATACACTTTTATGTTGATCTAAATCCTTCAGAATTGTTCATTATCCGTTCATTATACTTTGATACACGGCCGAGTGACAGTTGTAGGTATTTACACATTCCTTTGTTTTGCACGTGATCTAACGTAACACGTTCTCTGATTGAGCAGGGGACTTTCCCTGTGTCCAACCATATGCTGAAAGTAGAGGCTACGAACATCGCACTAAATCTTCCAAGGGTTTGTAGAGAAGCGGAACGGATCGTAAACCCTTGGCTAGCAAAGATAGGGGTCTGTGTATGCCCAACTCTTTTTTTGTTGTTGGTATTATGAGATTGATCACTGTTTGTTATTTTCACCTTTCATGTGTAATTCAAACCTGGGTGTCATGAATTTGTGGAAAAAGGGGGAACAATAAATCAAGGAAAACTGAGTTACCACAAATATCGTTGATTCTACAGTGTATATTGATATACATGTATACAATTACACATCACGTATTGATTGTCTTCACATTTAGACCTAGAGTTTCAACACGAAGGAGAGGGGTACAAGGACGTAGCATTATTTTTTAAATTAGGGGGAGCTATGAAAAAATATATCTCGACAAGCCTACCCTCCAACTTTAGGGTGTGGTACAGAGCCGTCCAAATGTGTGGGGGTGGGGATTGCTTTGTTTCCGGGGGATCCAGAAAAATAAGATGAAGAGAACTTTTTAAGTTTTCGGGGCTGATGACACATTATTCATAAATGTCAGCATTATTCATAAATGTCAGGATAACTTGAGTTACAGTGAACGCGCTGTAGTACACGATATACAGTAAAGCTTAAATCCACTCTTTTTTATGGCAATTTTCTGGGTCCCTTTATGCATTTCTCATGCAGCTTGTCATTCGCAGTTAACAAAATTACATTTGAAAATCGATAAATTTAACTTAATTAAAAGTTGAAACGAGTACTGCATTGCGAAAGTGTCGAAAAGATGTAGAAGGAATAAGCTTGGTTGGTTGTATATTCTTTCAAGAATATTTCACTCAGATGGAGATGTCACCATTGCCGATGAAGGGCTGCAAATTTAGGCCTATGCTCGGCGTTTATCGTGCCACACCTGCTGTAACACGGGGCCTCGGTTTTTGCGGTCTCATCCGAAGAACAGCCCCATTTAGTCGCCTCTTCCGACAAACAAGGGGGTACTGAGGACCTATTCTAACCCGCCACAAGAGTTGTTAAAGAGTTTTCAATACTTTATTTATAAACATAATTGTCGGTTTTGGTGTTTATACTGAAGCAGTCTGTATATTTATTTCGTCCAATTTCTGTACTTGGAGTTGATCCCTTTAAATTATAACGTCGATTGTAAAAGTAAGCCTCTTCGTAAAACTTCAATAGTCTGACAATATAACCAGCCTTGTGTAAAAGTATGTCTCTTTTGTTCACTCAAGGGTGTCTTGTACAGCAGGTGTTTTATATTCAACCTATCATTGGGTCAGATGCTGTCTGACGTGTTTCGTACCGATTGTTAGACCGTTCTTGGCACACCGATTTTGACTACGGATAACTCCGTTCACCTGATCAAGATATAGGGCTCACAGCGGCTGTAACCGGTCGATAGGAGATGCTTACTCTTCCTAGGCACCTGACCCCACCTCTGATGTGTCAAGGGGTCCGTGTTTGCCCAACTATCTATTTTGTATTGCTTATATGAGTTATGAGATTGATCACTGTTCGTTATCTTCACCTTTCATTCACTCAAGCTAGTTTACTGAGTCATATCTAAACGCCTCCCTCTGATAGGGAGAGCATTTTCATTGCACAATAAAAATTGAATTATGCTAATTAAAGTACTGTGAATACTGTCCTAACGAGTTTTAAATTGTGGATATGAAGGGCGAGTAAGCTATGGGGCCAAATTTTGATCTGAAGAGCATTATTTCCGAACATATTGGATGAAGAAATAATTAACTCCAGCCGAAAGAACCCAAGATGCCCATCTCGTGAAATGAAATCATTAATAAATGGAAGCGAAAATGATAAAAGAATTTGGAGATGTTAATTAAGAAACATCAAGTAAAAGATTGTTTCGGAATGTGCCTGGATTCAGCGAAATTCAAGCACAGCAATGAAATATGGCTTTCAAATTTAAGTTTTGATGCGATATGATAATGGCCGATGGAATTAAAAAAAATTGTTAACCTTAAAGTTGGAGCAGAGAATTATGCTAATAAAAAATTCGTTTAAACGTTTCAGTGATTTTCCTGTATCTGTGTTGATTTAGGGAATTTGAAATTAAAATATATATGTTTCTTTTTGACAAATGTATTGTCTTTCTCTTATTTTAAGCTTATCTGTAGACGCCTAATTAATAAGTTATTGGGTTTACCTGGCACTGTCCAATAAGTTGACAAATTTTACTGTCCATTATTTTTAATAATAGACAGTATTTGCCCTTTCTTAAACTTATTGGAGACCTATATATAACGTTTTATATACAAGTGGACTCTCTTTTTAAAAGCCTAAAATAAGAAGGGATTGTATATAACAAAAATGTTTTAAGGAATATCATTTAATTTGGACACGGGGCCGAGTTTGGCCCCAAACTACCGAGTCCTTTTGCAGTACTATTTGAATTGGAAAGGTTTCCTCTACATAATGATTGTGAGATCGATAATTAAAACTTGGTATAGATTAAAGAATTTGACTAAAAACATTCCTTACTCAAAGATAAACATGAATGAGGCAAAAAAATATTTTCCTTACCCGCAAGAATTGCATTTATACATAAATCACATAATAGCAAGCGAAGCTACAAGCTCGCTCCAATGATTACGCAATTGAGTCACGTGGTTTGCTCTTCCAATCGGAACTCCTCGAATGTCTCGCGCACTCGACATAGATTATGTCGAGTGCGCGAGACATTCGAGGAGTTCCGATTGTTTGCTCTTCATCAACTGAAAAATGATGGGGACTACCCAAACTTCCACCAGAGTTCGTTTGCTCACAAACCAAACTCTTCCACTTAGGCATTATGGGATAGCGATTTCTTAGGCCGCGTATACTGTGACGTCACTGTAGAATGACGAAAAAATATAACGTCAAACGTAAACAACTTTCAAAACAAGAACGTAAACATCAAGTTCATTACTTTACACAATAATTTGAACAGAGTCTCCCTACTTTATAATGATCTTTTGATCATTTTATGTTTAAAATAAAATCCATACTTTTATATTAATGCTCTTAATATTAATATCTTCAAACTTTTAACTGCGAACTACTTCTTTAGTGTAATTTGTCTGCGTGATAATCGCGGACTCACAATATACAAATCTGTATATTGTGGTGCGTCACATAGGAGAGGTCTATTCGTAGGTGACGTAATGAGGCTTCGGCGGGGAGTTTGGGGGACTACCCATAACGCTTCCGGAAAAATGTCGCCGTCACTGCGGTATACTTCATTGACAATCCCGTAATTAAAATAATTAGATTGTTTAGAAAGTACAATTAACGTTTTTAAATTCCAGACAAGCTTTCTCATAGCTTCAAACGTTTTGTTTTTGCTTGGTTTGAGAGAAGAAAACACATTGCAGCTAATATGACGTCACAATTTGTAACTGTTTACACCAAGCGCGTTATATTTCCCGCGTTAAATGAAGAGGCGGATTAGAGTCGGAAAGTCTCGTCATGTGACTCGCGAGAAATAACGTGAAATCGTACTTCCGGGCAGTTGTCAGGATGGCATTATAAGCATTATCAAAAATGTACTAGACTCGCTACGTTCAAAACCACATAGAGCTTACTACAAAAAGCGAGAAAGCGGTGGATAACAACTGGGTTTAGAAAATTTGTTCTAGATAGAGCTCTGAGTTAATATGATTACGGTGTGACCGTTGGGGCGAGCGCAGCATATCTGAATACAGTACATTTTCATAAAATTTATATTGAAAACAAGGAAAACTGATCTCATTCACTGTCAATACGTAGGATTACTGTCTTGCTCTTCTCGCCAATGTAGGAACGAAACAGTTTAGCGGGAAATGCAACGAACGTGTTGTGACGTAGCCTGGTAGTTGTGACGTGACTGTTTACATTTCTTTAGACAATATTTTAAAAAGAAAAAGAAAGGGGGAAGAATATGATTGTCATCCTTTCCTTTCAAATAAGAAAGGTTTGTAATACTTCAAAGATTTTTTTTAATTATTATTTTACGAATCGAACCATCCGCCATATTGTACGAGGGACTTCTGGGATTGGCGTCAAAAAAAAATTCTTGTTAGAGGTTGAGATTTAGCTCGGATTATTTCCCGCGCTCTAGTCATTAGAGCTCGCAGTACGAGCCAGCGCTATTACAGCGGTTGTTCAAATGTCAATACGAGACATTTTTCAACAAAGTACAGGTATGTTTACGTCATAGAGTCGTCTGCATCATATGCACTGTACAGTCGTTTGCATCATATACACCCATACATCTATATCTCAGAGTTTAGTTCAAGATATCGAAAGTCCTCGATCAAAATCTCAGCAATATATTTGCGTAGTTCTGATTAGACTGATTCTTGATTGATGTTGTGGTACCCCCCCCCCCCCCCCCGTAATAATCTGCATTGAGTGAAAACCCTAGAGCCTAGAAAAGAATAAAACCTTTTCCTGTTGTGCATAACATGGATATATATCCCTATTTTATTCTATGATTTTAAACGTTTTACAGTTTCATTTAGAAATTTATCTAAATTATTTCATAAAGATATTTCTATAAAATGAAGACAGAACTTTTTACTGACACCAATCATATCAGTGACATATGGAAGTCCCATGAGTCAGTTTTGTTTTCACTATGTAGCTGCAGTAATTTATAATATTATATTATATACATTTGGTATGTAAAACTGCATACAGGAACAGATCCAGAAATTCGGGGGGGGGGGGGGGGCTATAAATCCGCGGCCGCCAATGGCATATTTCATAGATTGTAGATATAAATACATGTATATCTTATGAATTTTGGTTTATCTGAATTTCAGTTGAATTGATAGAAGATGTTATATGTCTATTATGAAATATTGACTAGTCCAGATAGTCAATTTGCAGTTTAGTGTGCATAATCTACATGTTTTGTGTGACAATGACTTTAATGTTAATTTCTTAATCTTTTAGATATAAAAGGGCAAACAACACAGCTGGATAAAGCATCTTAAGTCTGCACCTCGTAAAGCTATGACAATGAGAGAAATGTATCCACCCAGGCAATCAGAATATTGGTAGCTCTTTATGCAATATATGCTCGTCAAGCTATCAATATTAAATGGTATTAATTCTGTAATTAGCAACAACCACGCTCGCTAGGTGGCGCGTCATGTTCTATTTTTATTTCTACAGGAAAAGTGGGACGAGGTTCCACCCTATTTTTTACGGGCTAGTATGGATAAACCTAGAGCCTACGAATGATGCGAAGTTGATCGTTCGGATCTAAAATAGCTATATTTAGCGTATCTCACGTGATTAGGCACATTCCAGAAAATCCCTTTGAGATTGAAGCGATTAAGCAGAGCGAGTATATGTAAACATTTATTTAACGGTGAAATACGCAACAAAGAGTGACATATTAATACATTTTATGCATGAATAAATTATACTGAGGTTAAACATGGACGATAATTGCCCGTGTTCATATAGTATTTGATTGATTTAGATATCCAAGGAAAGATAACTCCCATTATTAACGTACTCACAACGTACCGGTGGTATACAATAATACAATGTTTATACATTTCTGAATGATGAGTGAATCTTTATTTTCATCAGAATCTTTTCCATCACACTCACAGACCAGGTCCCCGTACCCCTACCAGTGTCAATCTGTGACTGATAGCAGTGCGGTATTTAATTTGATATAGTCTAGAGGAAATTCGAAACATGGTAGTGACATTTCTTCCTCACTGAATTAGCTGGATTTTTAACGTTTAAAGAAAAGTGGGGTGTGGACTGGGGGGTTAAAAATGCTATTTGCCAAATTTACAATAATATTAATTACAAGGCAAGGCAAAAGGGGTCATAAGCTACAGATGATGCAATTTTCACTTGCAAGTTGCACTGTCACTACTGGCATTAGTTACACTTAATTAGTGACTTACTTACAGATAAATAAAGTAACTTACATTTTATTTATTTATTTATCTATCATTTCATTTCATTTATTTTTAATATCCTGGTTTGTACTTGAAGAGTCATCGCAATAAAGGGATTACTTAGTGTTACAAAAAAATCTGATCATGCAGTTTTTAAATTTCTGAATTTTGAAAAAATAAAAATAAATAAATAATAGATTCTGATACCACTCAGCCCCCCGACTGGCCAGAGAGTTCTGCTTCTGTCAGTTCTGATGAAACTACCTCAGCCCCCAGACTGGCCAGAGAGTCCACTGTTTCGGTAAATTCTGATAATGATGTGACTGTGACTGATAGCAGTGCGGTATTTAATTTGATATAGTCTAGAGGAAATTCGAAATATGGTAGTGACATTTCCTCCTCACTGAATTAGCTGGATTTAGCGTTTAAAGAAAAGTGAGGTATGGACTGGGGGGTTAAAAATGCTATTTGCCAAATTTTCAACAATATTAATTACAAGGCAATTAAGGCAAAAGGGGTCATAAGCTACAGATGATGCAATTTTCTATAGTGACTTACTTACAGATAAATCAGGGACCTACTAGTTAGTATATAGGTCCCTGGATAAATAAAGTAACTTACAAATATTTTATTTATTTATCTATCATTTCATTTCATTTTTTTTTTAATATCATGGTTTGTACTTGAAGAGTCATCGCAATAAAGTGACATTAATTAATTATTAGTGTTACTAAAAAATCTGATCATGCAGTTTTTAAATTTCTGAATTTTGAAAAAATAAATTTATAATAGATTCTGATACCACTCAGCCCCCCGACTGGCCAGAGAATTCTGCTTCTGTCAATTCTGATGCAACTAGCTCAGCCCCCAGACTAGCCAGAGTCCAGTTTCGGTAAATTCTGATAATGATGCAACTCAGCCCCCCCCCCCCCCCCCCCCCCCCCCCCGGACAGCTCTACCAGAAGTTCTCGGAAAAGACTTGCTGATGTTTAATAAACCAGTTTTCCTATTAATTTTACTTTTGCTCCTGTTCATCAGTTCATTAGGCTATGGCCCAATCTGATTAAATTTAAGATCGTTGATCCGCTCCGTATTCCTCTTCCTTTCCTGTATCTGTGAAGTCCAGAGGTGAGATATATTCTTTCCAAACAACTAAGAATGTTCATGGAACAATTTAGTATTAATTGTTTTCCTTTTCTGTTGTATGCCTTATTTCAAGAAATAACTTTCAGGTCACTTTTTAATGTGAAACGGAACATTTTCAATTTTTGACAACCTGACGGTAGGGGTGTTTAAGACACTATACCTCATTTTCTGTAAGGAAGTGGAGTAAAAGGAATTCAAAATTGGATTCAGTATACTCAAAATTGGTAATTACGCTTGCTTTTTATTGTTTTGGGTAATGATGTTTCAAGAAATAAAGTTGGGTCACTTTTTGATGCGAAATGAAACATTTTCCGTTTTTGGCAACCTGACGGTAGGGGTGTTTAAGACACTATATCTCATTTTCTATAAGAAATTGGAGTAAAAGGAATCCAGATGTGAAATCAGCATACTCAAAATTGGTAATTACAACTGATTTTTATTGTTTTGGGTAATTTTTAAAAAATGGGTGGTGGTTGCTACTGTGATGAATATTTGTATACATGTAAATTCAGGTGATCCCAAAATATAAAGGTTCACCAAAAATGAATGCATCTCCAGACAATATAGAAATTTTAAAAATATCCTTTCTCTGCAACAGCAAAGGATGTCTGTGCAAACATATAGGGATTTTTTACTAGATAAATGCAGATATCATTATAAAGTTTTTCTTTACAAATTCTATCAGACAGCGGTATAAGTAAATAAATTTTATTATGCTATAAGAAAATGTTGAATGTCCAAATAAGAATTATCTAGCATTGGTATTTTTATGAAAGAATATATAGGCATAGTGGATGTCAGTCTCTTTCAGTTTTTTTTGGGGTAAAATTTTCAGAGTGCAGCTCAAAGAGAGCCATGGTTATGGGCATCAAGTTCTCCATCAGCTTTACCTCACAGGCACCACTTGTGATTTCATAGTTTGAACACCAATGAACATGGAAGTGATTCTCATCCTTCGAGATGAATTATGGGAATTATACTTGGCACACATGATCGAGCCTTTGTGCCCTCTCTGCAATAACCAACTAGATAGACTTGTGAAAATTCAAATGTCTTCCATTAGTTTTATTTTGTTTTTGCTACAAATGATCAGTATAAAGATGTACATGAATCACAATTGTAACAATTTCTTTGACTAGCAGACGCTGCAGCCTTAAATAAATGTTCACTTTATCATTTACTTGAATGCATTTAATACAACTTGACAATGCAGAATAATGTGAGTAAGAAGTTGTACATTTATAGTATCTTAAGTCCAAAGGTAAGATTTAATAAATTGTGGAATTCATATCAGCTATTTCCTTCAGTAGAGGATTTGCAAATGTACAAGAGTCACACAGAGTTGAAAATCTTAGTGGACAGATATATATGTCTGTATTGTGAAGGTATATGATTTAGAATATGGGTGTTTTTAATTATTAAATTGCACACTCCACATGAATTTGACTCTTCCTGGTCTTGTAACAGTTGTGCTTCATCCTTACTGAAATGAGATTTTGATGAAAGAAAAGGTGATATGTTCAATGTCACTCCTGATTAAAGTTTATCAAATATATCAAATCCTTTATTAGCAAGAATCATATATCATCTGGCTTCAACATCTCCAATACACCTCAGTGATCAACAATGTCACCATCAAAGGTGGATCCAGGATATAATTCAGAACAATTGTGCTACACAAGTGATAGCCTTTGCTGTGTGACAAATTTTGCACAATGTAGTTGCTGTCAGATAATGACTAGTTATTCATTTTTAAAATTAAATCCAGTGTTCTGTTTGTTGTATCCATTGCGATTCTTTCAGAGGTAAATTCGGCATTGAGCCCTCTGGTCTGCTAAATGTAGATCCCTTAGATTTAGGTGCAACTTCATAAGAGTCATGACAAATTGATCACTGGTATGAACCCTTGTACCGCCCACCCTAGAAGTTGTTAAAATGGGCCCATTCTCTTCATAACAGCCACCAGCACATTGATACATCTGAAGGAAATGATGTATATAACAGCATCTGTAACAACCATAGACATCAAGTGAATATCATTAAAAGTATTGCAGGGGTGGATCAAGAAAATTTGCAAAGGAGGGGAGGGGGGCAAGTGTAATTTATACTACCCCCCTAAAAGAAATGTGTGTAAATTAAAATTATCAAAATTGCAACCCAAATCCCCATATTTGTTACATATGAACTACCAAATGGGGGATGGCACCACCCCCACCCCCTCTTGTCCCACCACTGCATTATTAAACAGTAAATAAACATCTTGTATCAAAATTTTCATTTTCAAGAAGAATTCAAACACCACAATCTCAATTGAATTAATTTAAGATCTAAATGTATGGGTGAATGTTTACTATTTCTTTGTTGCCACAAGAGGCATAGTGTTTTACAAATACATATACAGAAATGAAGTATATGTGTATCAAAAACTTTTTCTAGGTCCTCTTTTATGTTTCTTAATGTAAATATTGTAAAAACATGTAATTTCAGTGATCCCACTGAAAATTTTTTGTTTCCAAATTGGTAGCATTTTCCGTGAGGGTCACAATAAAAACATAAACAATATCATTATTGATTAAAAATTAAAACATAATGAAAGTGAGAAACTGCATTACCTTGTAAATGTGTGTCCCCCCCCCCCCCCCCCCCCCCCCCTTAGCTATCAGCATCCCATAAAAATGTGTTATTACAAGTTTATATGATCAACTATTAATCAGGGAGATTGACAAAACATGGTACAAATAGATACCTGGATATATTTACTTTACCCAGCTAATTGTTTTATTCCCGACTCCCCGGTCGTGGGTAGAGCTCACTGCTTCTGAGTTCTCAATCGGCGATTTAAAGGACACATCGCATGTTTTTAAACTTTTTAATTTTTTCAGCAAAATTAATTCATTTCATGCCTAAAACTACTTTACATGTGTTTTAAATGAAACAGTTTGCGTAGTTTTCGAGTTTGAAAGCGATGAAATTCAAATCTTGCGATATGCATATTTTCTTCGATATTTTACGCGCCATTATCTGTGACGTCATATGCGACCTCGAGCGAGAAGATTTGGAAACAGTTGATAGCCATTTCATAAACAGATTAGATTTAATTGACAAACAAACAATTATCACATTAACAGCTTGTAAATAACATTGCATTAGGGTGTTTTGTGCCGTTTAAGGATGTACTTGCTGTCAGTAGAGAGGATTTGGACTGTATTTTTATCAATTTTCGAGGGACAAGACGTGAATATTTTTTGTCGGCACAACGACTTTGCCATAAAAACCCCCAGTAAAATTTGTCCCTGTACTTTTTCTAACAAGCACTTGGACAAATACGTAGATAAACTGCGAGAAAGTGGTTCTATCGAAGCTACGCACTATTACATATAGGCCTACGACATATGCTTTCCGTTCTGCTCTCGAATTCAATACACACTCGCACCAACTGACCTTCACCTTGTAACAACATAGGCAGAACTTTGCTAGCAGTGTCTACCAACTGGTAGTTTTAAAAAAGAAATTTAAAAATAATTGAACTTTCAATTATAAATAATAAAATATAATATTTCCCGACTTTGAACTGAATTATAATGCTTTCATTTTTTTAAGGAACGCGTACGTGTTTACAACAACAGCACGCCGCGCTCCCACTTCCTACGTAACAACGTGTTGATAACAAAAAATAATAATTAGGCCTAATAAAATTGCTTTAATAAAATAATTTAAAAGTATTGTGATTTTCACAATAAGTTTGATCATTATTATTATTTTTTCTTTTTCGAAATGCACCCGTGACAGTAGGCCTAGTTGTCAATGATACATAATCGTATCATAATTTAAGCCTATCCAACTTCTCCAAAAATAAATTTAATAATAATTGCACTGTTTATTTTAGAAAAGCAACAACGCTAATTACAGTTGTTTACAGAAATGGCATTACCAAATTGTGTTTAGACAGGGATCCGATGTAAACATTATTTACTCGCAAATTTATGCAGATTTCATACTCGCTTTTCTCGCTACATTTGGGTCGCTATTTGTATGCACTGGTGGCTAAAAGATATAAGACTCGGGAAATTTGTCAACATCGAAATAAATGTTATCCATGGTAAATAAATTAGGCCCCTAAAACCCGAGTTTTTAAAAATATCTAACACTACTTTTACAACAAGTTGATCGACGAAGGTCGCATATGACGTCACTGTACCACGTGACTACCTATCTAATTAACTAGGCTTTTTGAAATCGGGGCTTAGATTTAAGTCCGTATTGTGGCTAATTATCGCAATACTTCAGCGAACGAACTATTACAATTAATTTCTATAAGCATAAGGAAGACAAAATGCATATAATTCTGTATACTTTGAAAACACGAGATGTGTCCTTTAACTATAAAATATAAGTATTATGATTTGTTTACCTGCATCTATAAATCCACTTCTTCCTCTTTTTGCATAAGTTGGGAATCTATATTGGCTGTAGGTTCATTTTAATGCTGTCATCTGAGCATAACCAAAGCAAAACAAAGTGACATTTATCGACTGCTGCCCGGAAGTAGTAAATCGAAAGTGAAAGTAAACGAGACTTTCCGACCCTTCGCTCGTCTCAACGGTCACACCGTACAACATATTAGCGAGCGAAGCTCGCATCGCGAAGCGACGCGACGAGCTCGCTCCAATGATTACACATATGAGTCACGTGATTTGCTCTTCATCAGCTGAAAAAAGATGAGTAATATGTATACGGTGTGAACGTTGGACCGAGCGAACCATGTAATGGTCATTGGAGTGTCCCAAGTGGTAATCATAATTCCGTTAAGTATGGTAGGTTATGATTCATTTAAAAATATATATTTTTAATGAAATTTTCCTTGCGCTAAAAACCCAGTAACATCTCAATATCAAAGGGGTTTATATGGGGACAACAGTTTTACAGGACCCGCCTATTCATTGAACGCGGGAAATAAAACGCAAGGCGACGTAAACTGTGCATTGTGTCGTCACATTTAGCCTCGACTTTTTTTTTCTTTGCCAAAGCAAACAATTATAAACAACAATAATACATTCCGTATGCAATGAAAAAGGCCGTTATAAAACTAAATAAAATTAACCAATAAATTCAAAATGGTAAAAATGATACCGTAATTTTTATCGTATATTCTTATTTAAAGAAACTCATGAACTCGTTCATCTATTTAGTCGTATTACGGTTTTATATGTAATTATTTGTTAAAACCTGTTACATTGATAATTATACTATTCACTTTAAACTAACTGAGTGTTTAAATTACGAATTGCACGTCAGAGTCTTCTATTATTGGCATTCAAAATAAAACACGAATAACTGTTGAAGCAGGTAATGAAAAAATAAATGGCGGCGCCGATATGGATCACGAAAATTTCAGTGAACGTATATAGAGATTGTCTCTTTTTCTTTTGCTGATTTTGACTTTTTTCTTTTACATACGTGTTACCTTTAGAGCCTTGCTTCGCGGACGGGCCTTTGGCCCGTCCGAGCTTCGCTCGGTATTACCCATAATGCTTTTGAAAAAATGTCGCCGTCACTGCGGTATACTTCATGGACAAACCCGTAGTTAAAATAATTAGACTGTTTAGAAAGTACCATAAACGTTTTTAAATTCCAGACAAGCTTTCTTATAGCTTCAAACGTTTTGTTTTTGCTTGGTTTGAGAGAAGAAGAAAAAACATTGCAGCTAATATGACGTCACAATATAACTGTTTACATCCACCGCGTTATATTTCCCGCGTTAAAGGGACTGGTTCACGAATTTTGATAAAAATATTTTTCATTTCTGATGTTAAACATTAAAAAAATAACTCATTTAATATGGACAGCCAAAATTTTGACTTTCTGAATGCAGGAATAAAAGCAATATTTTAGCCTTAAATCTGTGTTATGTAAACAAAGACTCGAGTCTTTTTATGTATACAAACAAACATAAATTCAGATCGATATCCATTTCTTTTAAAAATTTCGTAAACAATAACATACCGCAATCTCTGTTTACAAAACAAATAATAAACTCTCTAAAATGAGCTTCTGTGATAATGTATAACCTTAATTTTTATGTGAACTCTTTTAAACACATTAAACAATAGATTTTGATCATTAAAAGTGAAAAAGAAAATTTTGGGGAAAATCGTGAATCAGTCCCTTTAAATGAAGAGGCGGATAAAATGTCTATAAGTCGTGTTTCAAGATGTTAATGGGCTTCGCTCGTCTCAACGGTCACACCGTACAACATATTATACGGTACTAAATACCAGAAATAATCTTGTTTGTTATAGGGAAACATAATTTCAATTTAGTCTGTCATACTGGATGATTATGTAGTCACAAGACTGGGGTTTATAACATGACCTCAAATGCAATCTCCAGTGTAACTGTTAAAGGTGATCTCATTTTAATTAGATTGAGATTGGTATACAAGTTTATAAAACTATACTGACGGCACATTAAGGACGTATGCTACACCAGAGAAATTTGATGTAGATGAAAAGTGTAGGATATGTACAAAAATATTTTGAATTTGAAAATTTTCAAATTTACTTTATTTTGTCAAAAAATACAGTTTTAGTAGAAGGTAATCTGAAAAAAATTTAAAACCCCTGCTGGACTCGAACCTGCGACCTACAGTTCAGCAGTCGGTATTCTAACCTACTGAGCTACTCGGCTAGGTATTTAAATGGAAAAGGAAAAGTCAAATATTGCTGATATCGATTTTGTCATCCATGTTTTTAAAGGAAGTCAGCCATTATGACGATGTAGAGTACTACCTTAAGCACATATGTGAAACTCAAACAAAACTGATTATGAGAATTATTTATCAGTAGTCAGAAATTTTAAGGAAATCCCTGAAAGATGTTAGAGTTTATCGCGGAGCAGACATCAACTCAGATTCTTACCTTGTAGTGCCTAGAAGCCATGAAATCAAAGCTGAGAAAGAACCTTACAAGCCAACAAACTAAGAAACTGGACATCTATAAACTAAGGTCCGCTTTAGCAATTCCAACTGGAACTAAGGAACAGGCTTGAAGCCCCCCCCCCCCCCCCCCCCCCCCCCTTGGATAAAGGAAATGCTTTAAAATGCTGAATGGGAAAACACCAAGACGGTGTATGTTAAAACAGCAGAAAAAGAAGAATAGATGCAAAGAAGGATAACTCCTGGAACTCTGACAAATATCTATCAAGGAAAAATTGCTGGATAGTGAAGTGGATACCAAACAGGGGTGGATCCAGGAATAGCTGTTAGAGGGGGGGGGGGGCAACTTTATGAGGCAGTGTGTCCTGAGGGGGGGGGGGGGCGAAGCCCCTGGATTTTACAGATTTTATAGGGCTTGAAATATGTCTCGGAGACATATTTCATTAGGCCCTATAGGAGGCTCCTATGTAGTCATTTTTAGACGGGGTCACGTTAGTTTACTAGCTGTCAGTCGAGGCCTCAAAACGGAAGCCGTGCCGAGAACACATGAATTGGATATACGTGTGTACACAGCAATCGGCAATACTCGGCTGATTCCGCTACGCTCCATACAAACGTGTGCGCGAGACATCCAAGCAGCTCCGAGTGGTGTACACAGATTTAAAAAAATTAAGATCAATATTTTGAAAAAAAACCAATCTTTTTATTTTTCATTGATTTATTAGATGAATTTGAATTATCTTTCAAACACAAACGATTGTTCTTTTCATGAGCAAATATTCTTACTTTGTTTACATCCGGCCTTTTTTACGGAAGAAACCGAGAATATGCGAATGTATCCGGAGTTTGTCGTGTTATTTATTCTATGCACGCAAAAAGTAGTTTTAATGCAAGCCAACAAGGCGAGTTTTTGTGTGTGGACGTTTTTCTTATTTATTTTCAGGTTAAATGCAAGGTGAAGATAACGAACAGTGATCAATCTCATAACTCCTATAAGCAATACAAAATAGATAGTTGGGCAAACACGGACCCCTGGACACACCTGAGGTGGGATCAGGTGCCTAGGAGGAGTAAGCATCCCCTGTTGACCGGCCACACCCGCCGTGAGCCCTATATCCTGATCAGGTAAACGGAGTTATCCGCAGTCAACATTAGTGTGCCAAGAACGGCTTAACAATCGATATGAAACACGTCAGACAGCATTTGACCCAATGATAGGTTGTATTGATGAACTAGATCGTTATAACGACCATAGAATTTGCGAAATGCTGACTTCAATCGAGACTGTTGAAATCCCTGTACCATCAACTTGTTTGTCAGTAGCTTACCTCGATTTAAAAACTGACTATTCGCAGAACAAGCTCTTGCATATCGAATCAGTTGAGATATATAAACAACATATGCAGGTGATAATGAAATATTGCTACATAAATATGGGAAGTTGACGATGGAGAAGCTGAAATCATCCCCCTTAAATCCGCCACTGCCAAATCCAACAGACTCAACGAGAAACTGCAATATGAATACTAAGGGGCCGATGAGGAGGTGAAAAAGAGTGCACAAGTGACAACTGGACAAAAAACTTCCTTGATGAACAATCAATCGAGGCCGATACAGCTGCTACCAAAGGGCAAATGAGAGAAATCTTTATAAGATCATTATAAAACCCTATACAGAAACAACAACACGACCATCTCCAATATTAAATACAAGCAGGGAAGTATCCTCACAAGTGAAAATAAGCAAGCTAACAGATGGGTTCAGCATTTCAAAGTACTTAGTTTTAAACCACCCATATCCTGGGCTGCGTTAGGGGCTAGGTATGGCGGCTGCTTTGTGCTATATTGATAAAATTTCTGATTGCCCCCTAACTCCAGATTATTCACCTGATTCTACGTTACCACGCAATAACACTGATAATCATACCAATCTACATGGTGAACGCTTAACTACTCTTTGTAAAACCTTAAACCTTAGAATTCTTAATGGAAGATTCCTGGGTGATTCTCTTGGTTATTGTACATTTTATAATTTTAATGGTTCTAGTTGTATAGACTATATGTTGGCCACCAGTCATGTTTTATATAATGTGATGTATTTTAGTGTTTTACCCCCTACAGAATTGTCAGATCATAGTATTATATGTACTAGGCTCAAATGTTGTCCCTTTGATTATCCACTCATATGTGAACCAAAGATTATATGCAGATCTAGTCCTTTGAAAGGACAATATATTTGGTCTGATCAATGTAAACTTGCTTATCAAACAGCTTTAGTTGATGTAGAGAGCACTAACTGCCTAGTTGAACTTGAAAACAGCCTTAGTAGTGAAAACATCAGTATTAATGAAATTAACAATAAATTAACTCATATATATGTAACAGCTGCATCTAAAACTCTTCTTTTTAAACCACCAATAAATAAGCATAAGAAAAACAAACCTAAACCAAAACCATGGATGTTTAATGATATAACCCAATTAAGGAGGGAGGTCCAAAGACTTGGAAGAAGAGTGCAGAGCAAACCAAAAGACTGTAATCTTCTACATGCTTTCAAAAATGCCAAACGACAATTTAACATTATGAGAAAGAAATCAAAACATGAATTTTATAAAACAATCACTGATAAAATTGATAACTTGAATCAGAATAACTCAAAAGATTTCTGGAAAATTTTAAAGAAAAGTAAAATGCACTTTAACTCCAATTCTTCTTCCCCAAGTCTTCACATGTTTGTGGATCACTATAAAAACTTATTATGCTCTATTAGTTTAAGGGAAATAATGCCTATGAAGATGTAGTTGACTCTGGAATACAAAACCTTAATCCCCTTGATTATCCTTTTACATACAGTGAAGTTAAACTTGGTATTAAAAATCTAAAATGTGGTAAATCACCAGGACAAGACTTGATACTCAATGAATTTATTAAAAGTAGTTCAAATATACTTTTATCTGTAATAACAAAACTTTTTAATAAAATTCTTCTTTCTGGGGAAATACCCGAAGACTGGAATTTAGTACAAATATCTTCCATTTATAAATCTGGGGACCCCTGTAACCCAACCAACTATAGAGGATTAAGTGTTACTAGCTGTATGGGTAAACTTTTTAATGGGCTTCTACAGTACCGCCTAAACTCATACTTAGAAACAAATAAACTACTTAGTAACTACCAATTTGGATTCAGGAGGAATCATCGCACTGCAGATAACATATTTATCTTAAAAACTCTTATTAACAAATATTTAAAACACAAGAAACAAAACATATATGCATGTTTTGTTGATTTCACCAAAGCTTTTGATACAATTGGTATAACTTCTTTGTTAACCAAACTATACAAAAAGGTGTAGATGGGAAATTTTACAATCTCATAAAACACATATATTCAAACACTAAATATTGCTGCAAAGACGAATCTAGATATAGTGAACCATTTGTGGCTACGCGTGGGGTTAAGCAAGGCGATAACCTTTCCACTACTCTCTTTAATATATTTATTGATGATTTCTACTCACAACTTATGAATTTTAACACAAACCCACCTAGACTTCAAAATGTTGAAGTTGGTCATTTATTCTTTGCAGATGACTTAATTCTCCTCTCAACTACAAAAGAAGGCCTTCAAACTTCGATAGACTGTCTTTCAGAATATTGCATGAAGGAAAAATTAACTGTTAACCTTAATAAAACTAATGCAATGATTTTCTCAAATAAGAAAATTGACACAGCCCAACACTATTTTTTATTATAATCACTCAATAATTCATCTTACACATGAATATAAATATTTGGGAATTATTTTCAGCTGTAATGGTAAACTTAAATACGCAGCTGAACAGCTAGCTGACCGTGCAAGGAAAGCTTTTTATGCAATTAAACATTACTTGCTCTTTTATGATAAATTATCTGTAAAAACTCTTTTAAAAACTTTATTCTGCTCTTATTGAACCTATAATTTTTTATGATTCTGAAATTTGGATTTCAGACTTAAATATTAACATTAACAATTGTGACCAACTACCCTTTGAAAAAATACAGCACTTAATATTTAAAGACAATTTGGGTGTACAGAAAAAAGCTTCAAATTTAGCCATCAAATATGAACTTGGAACATTCCCCATCTGCTTTAAAGCTCTCCTCTCTATGTTCAAATTTTACAAAAGACTAAAAAGCTATGATGATAAAAATGGTATTAAAAATCCAATACTTATGGCTGCTAAACTGGAAGATGATAACCTTTATAATACTGGCATACAGGAAAATTGGCAAGGACAAATAATAAAGTTAAGAAATAAGCTAAATCTTCCATCATTGGATATTGATAAAAGCACATTTTACAATTACTTGAAGAATTACTATATTGATAATATTAACACGCAACTGCAAAATACTGAATTCTCTAAATGTGGAAAGTTGCTATTCTACAGTAATGAATTACAAGACTATTTGAAATTTCCAATTGCGAAAGTAGTACGCTCTAGATTAACAAAACTAAGAATATCTGCCCACCCTTTAGAAATTGAAACTGGTAGATATTCAAAACCATGCATTCCAAAAGAATGTCGTTTTTGTCAGTTTTGTAAAACTACTGTTGAAGATGAGTTACATTTTTTATATGACTGCTTCATGTATAAAGATATAAGAAAGAAATATTACCCTTTGAACATCTACAATTCAGATGATGATATATCAAAGGAAAACCATTGTAAAGTACTATGCAACCCTGTCAATGTAGTTCATGCTAAAAGGTTTTGTGAATTTTTACATGAATGTTTTGAATTGCGCACCAAAAGTAGAGTGCTATAACTACATTTAATTTATGTAATATGCAATACTAAATTGCATACATAGTCTAATATCACAGGTACACATCAATTATATACTTGTACTTACATATATGTAAATGAACTGTTAGCAATTAGTTTATTGTCATTATATATCTCATATTGTGTAACATGATTGTATGCCAACATGCTTGGTGAATCAATAAATAATAATTGAAATTGAATATTATACTTTATTGTCTTTCTGTTATTTCGAGGCGAAAAGACAACAAAACTATATTTAGCGACTTTTCGTCACGAACTAACGAAAAACCGACAAAATGATAATATTCGAAACTTTTCTCCTCAAAATAATGAAAAGACATTAAAGTGTAAAATGGCACAAATCAGCCACCATGCTTAGCCCCTAGGCTTGCCGCTACGATCTTGAACGCAGCCTGGACGAAAAAGCTGACATTGAACCAGTAGAAATGCATTTAGATTTAAATGTACACCCTCCAACAGAATTTGAAGTGAGGGAAGCCATTTTATTGCTAAAAAATGGGAAAATCCCAGGAATATACCCGATCCATTCAGAAATGTTAAAAACAGACATAGCAACATCAACATCAGTGCTAACAAGTCTACTCAATAATTAACGAATGGAACAATGACACCATCCCAAATGACTGGACAAAATGACTAATTGTCAAATTGCCAATTGCCCCCAAAAGGAGACCCCAAGTTTGTGATAATTGGCGGGGTATTACCCTACTGTCAACACCCAGTAAAATATTTTTGCAAAATACCTCTATCCGGAGTAGAAGCAAATATCGATATGAAACTCGGAAAAGAGAGAACAAGGTTTTGGAAAAGGGAGAGGCTGTGCCGACCAAATCTTTACTTTAGGAACGTCATCGAACAGTGTATAGAGTGGAACTGTCCTCTTTATATCAATTTCATTTATTTCAAAAAGGCATTTGATAGTGTCAACAGAGAAATGCTATGGAAGATAACTTTATGGATTACCAGTAAAGTATGTCACAACCATCATGAAATTTTATGAAAATTAGGAATGCAATGTAATACTAAATACACATGTAACATCAGATTGGTTCCAGGTAGAATCTGGAGTGAGACAGGGATGCGCCATCTCACCTATCATCTTCCTCGTAACAATTGACTGGGTAATGAGGAAAGCAATATCAGACAAACCAATGTTCTTGAGGGATACAATGGGATCTGCACTTTATGGCAGATTACCTCATACTCTCCACTAGCCACTCTCCACCAACTTTAAGAACATACAAGACAAATCAGATAGTCTAAAAAAAAATCAAATCAGACAGATCTCCACATCTGCACAACAAAAACAAAAGCCACGAGAGTTAGTTAACATCAGTTCTACAACACAAGCTAACATACATATAGGAGCCGCAACAATTGAGTATGTCGAGAAATTCACTTACCTAGGAAGCCTTATCAGTAGTGTACAGACAACGCAATCCATAAAAAGACATCAAAGCTAGACTAGGGAAGGTGAGGACCTCTTTTACAACCTCACATCCATTCTGGAAATCCAACCTTTATTCTTTTAAAACAAAGTGCAAGCTATCTAACAGTTACAGATATGAGTATTGAAGAATTATACAATATGACATGAAGAAAATTGAAAGTTTCTATCACGGATGCCCAAGGAAAATCTGTGAAATATTTAGGCTTAACAAAATTTCAAATAATGGTCTACCAAAGAAAACAAACTGCAGGAACATCAGCATTGAAATAAAGGAAAGACTGTTGAAGCCATCTTTTCGAATGGACCAGCAGCGACTGCAAAACGTTGCTCTAAGATAGATCCCACCTGGAAATAGAAAACATGGCAGGCCAAAAACAACGAGGCGAAGAACGGTAGAGACTGAACTAAAAGATGGTAGGCTCACATGAGGAGAAGCACAGAAAGATGGTGGGCTCACATGAGGTGAAACACAGAAAGATGGTGGGCTCACATGAGAAGCACAGAAAGATGGTGGGCTCACATGAGGAGAAGCACAGAGAGATGGTGGGCTCACATGAGGAGAAGCACAGAAGCTGGCAAAAGGAGGACCCAAATGGCGAGAAAAGATTACCAGCCTTATGTCTCACTACAGACGAAGACCTAGATCAGTGTGTGAATTAAGAATTTCTTCTCACAGGTTAAACATTGAAGTGGATAGGTTTACCAACACTCCTCTAAAGGGCTGATTGTGCGCCAAATGCAAATCTAATACTATAGAAGATGAAATCCATTTTGATATTGTGAAAAATATGATAACCCGGCAAAGAAAAGAAATATTTCAATTTATTAAAAACGAATAATAATAATAAAAAAATCCAAATATTTCTCTACGTTAGTCAACGAACAAAACCTATTTATATATTCAACTTGGAAGAGAAAGAGATTCTTAATCATCGTGTGCAGAGATAAGATATTATGATGTAGTAAGATATTATCATATGTGTAAAATATCCTCATAAAACTCGATGCTTTAAATTGTTATTAGATATCGACTGGCATTTCTTCGCTTGATTATTGTAATAATCTTCTATTTGTTTATTTTTGACTCTAAATTAGAAAAATAAATTCTGTTCTTTCATTGCATCAAAATCAAACGAGAACTATAATTCACCAACATCATTACTACGAGGAGGTACTCAGAGTGGAAAACACCAGTTATCCCCCTTTACATACTCTTCTGTTTTGAAAATCTAAAATGTCAACTCAATACACGTCATTTTGGTCGCTGTAGTAAATTGACATTCACAGTCGGTGGTTATATATGTAGTTTGTTTGTTACTTCATTGCATAGTTGAAGAAAAGATGAATTTACCAAGATAATTTGTGTCGAACAGAGCAAGAAAAGAAAAACAAAAGGGAAAGGATCGGTGTTATTTTGTTTGGTCTCGAGCTTACTGTGAGTGTGACTCTCACAACACCAGTATAGTCAGGTATATAAATTATATGCATTTGATTTATTGGTCACTATTCAAGTAGTATTTTGTGTTAATACAGGTGTCAGACAATAGACGTACCATTAATTGTTACTGAAATGGATATGTTTCCTAAAATCGCTGTAATTAAAAACACGAATCCTATGCCTTCCCATATGCATGCCTCCTGTGTTCGATTAGATAAGTATCCATCTTGCTTAGGGTGCACATTTTGCAAGTTTTACATGAAACGAGGCACTATCAATCAATACAAAATGTATTGTTAGTCTTAGGCTTGTGTAGTTCCAATTGCAATTGTGATTTTTACATGTGATTCACAGTTCACAAGTCATATTCAGAAGTGAGACTGTTTATATTTCACTGTATGAGAAGACGAAGGGCCACCTATTTTAAATCACGTGTTCTCACCACATATTAGCAATCTTTCTGTATGTTTTTGAGGTGAAACTTGAAACTCCCATTTTGATAAAATTTACATGCATGTTCCTGATTTATTGGTATATATAATAAAACCCAATATAATTATTAAATTTGATATCGGATCATATCAAATTTTTCTGACCAATACTTGGCCCTAGTTGACATGAAGACTGATAAATTATGATTGTGAAACTCTTGAATTGTAGTTATTTGTATTATTTGGTAATTTATCTCTCTCTCTTAAACTTGAGTAAATTATGTCTTACAATATGAAGATTATCTTTTTTTGCTGACTTCTACAAATCTTTTATACATGTAACTTAGCCTCCAAAGTTTCTTTCATATTTGTATTGGAGAAATATCCATTATTATTGTTTTAGAATAGATATTTTAGTTCATAGGTGATATATTAATCCCTGCCAGGCATTTTACATTATCATAATCAGGGATTTATTGAGATTCTATTTACTACCGGTAAAGGGTACCTTTCCCCCTTTGACAACAAATGAATATTTCCCCTTCCACAGGTAAACATTCCCCTTGAGATGTAGAAACTACATGAAAGTGTATAGGAATTTTAAGAAAAAACATTTTATACGTGTGTATTCTAAATATTTTTTTATAATTAACAAAGTCTTGCAATATAGACAAGGATCAGTAATCAATCAATTGATGTGCCTATTTGTAGGTATTATGATCTGAGATTGTCCCCCTCCTCTCTCCTGGAGGAAGCTCATGACTGCATTGTCAAAAATTCCCCTTAAATATGAAATGGGTTATAAGATACAAAAGCTGGATAAATCCCTGATAATAAACATATGGATGATAATGGCCTAGATTGAATATGCTCTGACAAAGTTACTATAATAACTTCAATGAAAAGAACTTAGAATTTGTTTTAATCATACAGTCAACAACTAAACAGGTTGGGAAGTTGAACTGTTTCAAAATATTTCTCTTATTTCTGCATCTAATGAGTATCAACCAAAAGTTGCCATCCATGGAAATTTGAGAAAATTTATCCTGATGTCAGATTCACATATTTGGCTGTATATGTATATTTTGACAGGATGGGTAGACCACAGAATGGAATCTATATCATTCAGGGAGAGATCAGCCTGGTTGTCACTGCGATGAGAAGAAGCTCTCGATGGGTGAACCACACACAGCAGGTTTGTCAGTTTCTCGTCTCTTCACTATTAGTCACCTACCAGCTGAAACTTTAATGTTTCACGAGGAATGGTGGTGTAAAGTCTTGAAAAGTCGTACATTTTGATACTGTTGATTTTGGAAAAAATTTGTAATAGTTCTTTAATTATCGCAATATTTATTGTTGCAAGTGACGCATCATTTCAGCCATTTATCAGGACAACATTTTTGTATTGCCTGTAAAGCAGTGTGAAGTAGATTAGTTTGAAAGTTGATGCAGTATTGATAGTTTAGCATTGATATGTGCTTTTAATCGCCTTGTAGTCTTTTCATTGTTTTCTATTTTTAGGATGAAGAAAGTGACCCCCTTCTTAGCAGTTTTTCTCAGTTAAAAGACATACTGAATAACATATCTGGTATGTCATGTATATCAAGTAGACCACTGAGTCATTTGAGTTTTGTTGGATTGATGATGATGATTCTTGATTGAGATTGGTTGAAAATTTTTCAAATGAAAACGTATTATGATGTCTCACTTTTGTTAAAAAACTTTTTGAAATATGTGACATCACACTGTGGGGGCTGTCAAATAGCATTACAAGACACCTGGGACAAATGCTTTTGTAGGTCACCTGAGTCACTCAGGTGACCTATTGCTATTGATCTGTGTCCGTCATTGTCCACTTTGTTTCGTCTGTTGTGTGTTAACATTTGAACATTTTGAACTTCTTGATAACTACCATTCCAATTTTTTTCAAATTTGGAATGTAATATTTTTAGCTCACGTGAGCTGAAAGTTCAAGTGAGCTTTTCTGATCGCCTGTTGTCCGTCATCTGTCTGTCTGTAAACTTTTTACATTTTCGACTTCTTCAGAACCACTGGACCAATTTCAACCAAACTTAGCAGAAAGCATCCATGGGTGAAGGGCTTTCAAATTTGTTCAAATGAAGGACCATGCCCCCTTCAAAGGGGAGATAATCACAAAAGTGTAAAAATAGGGTTTAGTGATTTAAAAATCTTTTTAAGAACCACTCAGCCAGAAAAGCTGAGATTTACATGAAAGCTTCTTGACATTGTGCAGATTTAAGCTTGTTAAAATCATGATCCCTGGGAGTAGGATGGGGCCACAATTGGGGATCAAAGTTTTACATGCAAATATATATAGGGAAAAATCTTTAAAAGTCTTCTTCTCAAGCACCACTGGGCCAGGAAAGCTGAAATTTATATGAAAGCTTCCTGATATAGTACAGATTCAAGTTTGTCAAAATCATGACCCCCGGGGTTAGGATGGGGCCACAATAGGGGATCAAAGTTTTACATACTAATATATAGATCTTTAAAAATGGTCTTCTCAAGAACCATTTGGCCAAAGAAGTTTGCATTTACATGAAAGCTTATACCTGACATAGTGCAGATTCAAGTTTGTAAAAATCATGGCCTCCGGTGGTAGGATGGGGCCACAATAGGGATCAAAGTTTTACATGTGAATATATAGGGAAAATCTTTACATATGTCCCAAGGTGACTCAAGTGAGCAATGTGGCCCATAGGCCTCTTGTTGAGACAGGAGGGACATAAATTGTGAATTTCATGACTCCTGCACCATGGGGCCTTAAGGGTGGAGCAAAAACTGCCAAAATTTATTGATTTTCAAAAATCTTCTTCTCTACAACTGCACATCTTTAAAAAAAACTAAATGCATAGTCATGTATGTATAGCAGGAAGGCTTTTACCAAATTGTGAATTTCACAATCCTCGGGGTAAAGGTTCTAACTCCAGGGTGAGGCCAAACTTGTTATGTAGTATAATAAATAACATTTTCATTAATTCTGTTGATACTAAATTGAAAATAGATTTCGGTAGATATTTAGAAGGAGCAGGTAGCCCTTTATCAAAATTGTAAAGTTCATGATCCCAGAAATAGGGTTTTGGTTCCAGGGTGGGACCAAAATTATCATATTGATTATTGTCTTTCATTTTAAAGACTTCTTCTTTAATTTTGCTGATACTGAATTGAAACTAAATGTAGGAGAAGAAGAGAGGGGTGCACCAAAATTGTGAATTTTGCAGCCCCAGGATTCTGACTCTAGGGCGAGTCCAAAGTAATCATATAGTGTTAAAATATAACATACATTATATCATGTAAAGTCTTTTGTGTTTTAAGAACACATCTTGTTTTATATTGTTGCTGAATATTAGAATTTAGCTTAGATATTCAGAACAGGAAAATTATTATAGATTTCATAGCCCTTAAGGCTAATGATGCTTTTAACTAATACTCACGTGACCAATAAGGCTTGTGGGCCTCCTGTCTTTGCAGGCAATTGAATTTGGAGTAGCAGTTACCTGTGGGCTAGTAAATTTTTTAACAAAGAAAGTATTGCATGAAAATGAAAGTAATTTCTCAGATGAGTTAATCGTAGTACAAGGTCTTAGTCATAAAAACATTTCCTCTGTAAAATGACTCGAGTTCCAAGCACGTAAAGATATAACAATGATAACATTTGGCAGCATTGTGAGACTCAAGTTTTGAATATATATTTTAAATAAAACTGCACAGCTTAAGTTCATGTATATGATACTGTTTTGAGTCACTTGTGAAATAATTCTTCCTCAAAATTTATGTAGTAAGACATGCAATCTGTATCCCTCAAACTCAAGTCCCAAGGTAATTCATCCTTTAAGCAAACTCGATTTATGTTTGAGATTGAAATGAAAACTGTAAATTTCTGTGTAACTATATTTCCTGTCTGACTCTTTGATGTATGTTTCCTGTAGATTTGGATGAAATTGAACCCAATGCATTCTTGGGACCTTTTCTGGAGGTGATAAGATCAGAGGACACAACTGGACCAATAACAGGTTTAGCTTTGACTTCAGTGAACAAATTCCTGTCCTACGGTCTGGTAGGTAAGTTCTTTTGGGTGATTTTCAATCGTACAAAGATGGTACATTCAATGTGAAAAGGTCCAGATACTGTATAAGTGGACATTTTAGCGAGACACATACTTAGGGATTTTCCCATAAAAGTGGGTATATATGTTTAGCGAGAGCTAATTTCCGCGACTTTATAATTCCAGGAAAGATAGATATTACCTCCGATATGGAATGAATTATTAGCGGTATTCAATTTTGGCGATCTCATCACTCATGCTAATTATGCCAAAATTAAATCCTTGTTAAAAATTCTGCTTATATGGTATGTTAAAGGTGCCACCAGTAAAGTGACATATACAGGTACATATACATGTGAGGATCCAGAACTTTTTTCTCATGGGAGTGGATTTCATCCAATGCAAATTTTTCCAGGGGCTCTGATCTATACTTGGGATTTCTATTATTATTTTACAACTGCAAGTGCATAAAAGCAAATATGAAATCTATGTCTTACCACACTTGGGGGGGGGGGGGGGAGGGAATAAAGATGTTTAGTTGAGAAAAAAATGTATACAAAACACTGTAGTGTAATTAAAATTGTGCAATACATGAAAAAATCTTTTTAGATTTTTTATGTGATAATCCCCATGTAGCATACTAAACTAACCTAAGACAATAATGGGGTGGGGGGTGGGTTGTCACTATGTTTCACATCACAGAGTATACCAAATCATCGTCGCGAGCTACGATTGCTGAGTCCTGTGGGACCTACCAAACGGAGACAATAGGCATGGCTTGCGACGATGGTAATGTATATACTCACATTTAAGTCAACCTGCATATAAGTTGAAGTAGGGGACTCATTTTTTAGAGGAAATTTTTTTAGGAATTTTACATTGGCCATCTTATACATGTAAAGTCAGATTGAATGATCAGATTGCCTGTCAACTCGAATACCTATTTTACAGCAAGAGTTGTCTCTCTTTGATGTCTATATTTTCTGAATGTTGGTCTCACTCTTTATTACCGATAAATCCATGTTAAACGCACTGAATGAATACAAAAATGATTTTACAGAGATTCATTCTTTGTCTCTTCTGCATGGTGATTGGAGTGGACCTATAATTTTACCACATAACATTGGATATCTGAAATAGACATATACAGTAGTTAGGATATGCTCACTGCCCAAGCTATTTAATACAAGCCATCCCTCCAGTAAAGAATAGTCAAATAATTGGATAATCAATTAATTACTGTATCTTAATTATAATATAGAACAGGTATCCATCTCACTGCAGGTGCCCCTTTAATTGATTGACAATGACATACCATCTTGCAGTATGTGTTTATTTAATGACATGCACCCCAATCATTAATTAAAATGATTTTTTCAGGTAAATGAAAGAAAGAAAAACGTCCACATTTATTTGCAAATTTAAATATGTAGTGGATACAGTCTACTCCTCTTATATTGATATTGAATATCAGATATACTGAAGGAAAAATAAATCCCCAGTAGCATTATTTATATGGTCCAACATTGGTTATAATGAACTTTTAGATATAATGATTATCAGGTCTGTCCCCTGAATTTCAATATATTCAGAGTAGACTGTGTTTAGTGCAAGGGTTCCATACAATGATTAAAGAAATACAGAATACCGATGTACTTTACTATTGGTAATCAGGCTTGTTCATTCATGAAATGTTCGCATCAAAAATGCCGTATGTTGACTTTAATCGACATGTAAAAATCATAACTTAAATGTAATTTTACTTTTAAAATTGCTGTGGTAAATACTAAGGATTGTTATTTTGTTATATAAATGATTACTCTTGGTAAATAAGTTACTGATTAAACAGATATAATCACTTGAAAAACATCGTCAGATGTCACAATATGATAAGTTGTATGGCAAGAAAAAAAAATCCGGTCATAGTATGCACCTATAAATCAGACATAGACTTCTGAGTCAAAATTTTACTCCCCAAAAAGTAACTTATATTTGAGTATATACGGTACACTCAAACTGTGAGTATATACGGTACACTCAAATTGTTTTTCTTCTTCAGATTCTTCTTGTGAGACAGCTCCAGCTGCTATAGAGAATATTGCAGATGCTGTCACACATGCCAGATTTGTAGGCACGGATCCAGGATCTGATGAGGTGGTCCTCATGAAAATTCTCCATGTAAGACAATTTATTTACATTTTGTACTACAGAATGAAAAGGACAATTGTGTAAAAAAAGAAGGAATTCATTTATAAAAGTTGAAATATTAGCAATGATAGCTATACATAAAAAGTTACAGAATTGGTGTTTGAACTGTTGTGTTTAGGCCTTCCAAGATATGATTTACTTATGACGGCTACACTGAGGGTCTTTTTTTTCCAGGTTTTACGGACTCTGCTGTTATCCCCAGCAGGGGTCCTCCTCACTAACGAGTCAGTCTGTGAAATTATGCAGTCATGTTTCCGAATTTGTTTTGAAATGAGACTTAGTGGTGAGTTGATAGGAAATTGAATGATTTCACAAACATATTTCAGTAACAGAAATTTGCTGAAAGTACTTCTTTGGCATTTTGGAATGATGGTTAATATAAAAAGATAACCCAAATTGTTGTTCATTAGGGACAAGATCAAAAGACTGATGTTGGATAAGAATCTAAATTCAGATAGTTAGGGGGGGGGGGGGGCATAAATTTTCCGTAAGTTTCTGTTATCGGACATCAGTTATACACTTTAGAGGAAAAAGAAAATAGACAAGTGATTGTTAAAAACCACATACTGATATTACATCTTAATGAACATTTAATAGTTTGAATGTGCACTTTCATTTGTGAATTAACAGTAGAAAAAGTATATAGGGTGTTATTTATAATTGTATGCTTTTATTTGTTAATCGATTAGTTTCAACATTCATCATATTTAGTTTTAAAGGGGGATTGGGGAATCTTGGTGAAAACTACGTGAATTTAGTTTTTTGTCAGACACTGAACTTTTGATGTTGCCCCTTACACAGTATCAGTGCTATGTTTATTCACTATGTATGTGTATTATTTTGCTCTAAAGAGCTGTTAAGGAAGTCTGCAGAGCACACACTTATGGATATGGTGCAGTTATTGTTTTCAAGACTTCCACAGTTTAAGGAGGATCCGAAATGGGTAGCCAACATGAAAAAGGTATTTAGAGATATATGTGATCTATCCTCTTCGAGCCATGGTCGGCTCATAAGGTTTGAGATATATGTGATACATTGTAGCAATTCATGCAACTTCAAATGAAAGACTCCTGTGAGATTTTCTGATCTAAAGTTATTAGCAACAAGATGGTTTGTCTTATTAACCAGATTCTTATGTGGAAAGATATTAACATAGTTTCAGACACAGCTGAAAAGAGTGCTATATAAGCATAGGTCTCAAATAAAATTTCCTCAGAATGTCGGTCAGAGGGCAATGTCTCATAGTATGAGCAGTAATAAATGTGCATGTGCATAAGACAACCAGTTTGTGGTTGTGTGAAGTCTATTCTATTTTAGTTGTACTTCTATGAGGACCCATTGCTGTGAAATACATGCAATATGTTTCAGTTGCAGTTGTGTACAATCTCTTTTACAATGGAATATTCTATTAAAATGTGGTTGTGTGAGGTCCCTTACGATATATTATATGGAATAGTATATTTTGAATTTGAAGAAATTGTGTGCAATTCCATGATAAATATCGTATTACAATGTCCAGATCAATGAAATATTTCAATTTTAATGGTTGTGTAGATTCCTTATTTTTGATCAAATGGTGTTTACATGTATTTTTCAGCAATATAAAAATTTAGAATAAGAGCAAGTAATTGTTTGTTGTTAGCGATTCTTCTCGTTGAATTACACGATGATAAAATCCTTGCATATATTTAATAATTTACAATGTTCAGTTTCATTTGTGGTTGTATGAGGTCCTTACAATATATTTAGGAAGAGAATGTTTTAAGTAAAATTCCATTGTTATACCCCCCCCCCCCCCCCCCCCCCCGAACAAAGTTCAGGGGGGGGGGTATATAGGAATCACTCTGTCCGTCCGTCTGTCTCCAGATTCGTGTCCGGGCCATAACTTCTTTGTTCTTTGACTTAGGCATACCATATTTGGCACACAGGTGGATCACCATGAGACGATGTGTCATGTACCTTCATGACCTCCATATGACTTTGAACCTTGACCTCAAGGTCAAACTTAAAGGTTTTTTACAATGGATTTGTGTCCGGGCCATAACTTCTTTGTTCTTTGACATAGGCATACCATATTTAACACATGAGTGTATCACCATGAGACAATGTGTCGGGTACCTTCATGACCTCCATATGACCTTGACCTCAAGGTCAAAATTAAAGGTTTTTACAATGGATTCGTGTCAGGGCCATGACTTCTTTGTTTTTTGACATAGGCATACCATATTTGGCACATGAGTGTATCACCATGAGAAGATGTGTCGAGTACCTTCATGACCTCTATATGACCTTGGACTTTGACCTCAAGGTTAAAATTGATTATAGGGTTTTTGACATAGTCATACCATAAGACATGGGTGTATCACCATGAGACTATGTGTCATGTACATTCATGACCTCTTTATGACCTTGACCTTTGATCTCAAGGTCAAAATTATAGGTTTATACCATGGATTTGTGTTCGGACTATATCTTCCATTTTCTTCTACAAAGGCATACCATATTTTTACACTCAGGAAAGAGGTAATTTATACCTATTAACAACACCCTTTGGGAGATTGGGGTAAGCGGGGGGGGGGGGGGGGGGGTATTCTTAGTGAGCATTGCTCACAGTACCTCTTGTTACTACAGAGCTCCAGATAATTTTTTAACACAAAGAGTATTATTTACCCCCTGATTTTCTAATCAATGAGTATTTCGCTTTTCAGAAAAAGTCAAAAGAGTTGTTTTGTTAATTTACTGATTTTCCTTGCTGTTTTGCCACTAATACAGAAATTGATCATCTAAATATAATCAGATGTTAATATGTGACCAAGTACCTGACATATACATGTATTAAAATTTTATACCTCAATGATAAATTTAAAAATCCCAATGACAATGTAGAATTTATGATATAAAAAAAAAACTACAAATGGTTTTCACCTGTAAATTTTCAAGTATTTATTGTACAGTATTGAATAAATTTCATAAACACCAAACATTTGTCATAGTGTAAGTTAAACTGTTATAATTGAGAAACAAAAAGCTTTTTTACCCAAATAAATATCGGTTTCAACGTCAAAAGATTTTGTGTCTTTCTATAGTATTTTTAAAAATTTAGATGAACCTAATTCTGCTCATATATATTGTTTGCTCTTTGTTTTCACTGCAAATTACTGTCGGATTCCCCTCACCTTGTACCGTTAACCAAAAACGAGTGCATGTTTGATGGAAGTCGATAAATAATTGCTTGACTCCCAATCTCACAAATGCTTTTAAAAATACTTAGTGAGGCAATGCTACTGGAGCGCCCTTTCAGTAAAAACTTTGATTAAGTTGAAGTTTAACGGAAAAAGTATCGTTTGTCATGTGACATTTTCTGTGCCATGTTTCAGAGTTGGACACTTAGGCACGTCCGACAGACCGAGTCTTCTAAAGGTTTGGTAAAATGTTGGTTTTCTAATCTGACTGGTCGTGTTAAAAAATAAATAGAAGCTTCATTTTAAACCATAAGATATTTTATTCTTCATTAAATTGTAACTGTAAAGACTTGGTGAACAATTTTAAACCGTGTGATGACATAATCTCTATTTTAGTTGTAATCTACTCAATGTTGAATAAATGTGTGAAAAGTTTTGTTTCGGTTAGTAAGTAGATATAAATTTAATTCATTTTAATTTAGAAAACAGTTTATATGAATTAATATAAGAAAGTTTTCATCAAATTAATAAAAGTACATTGTAAACAGTCGTTTTTCGGTGCTGACATGTGTGGGAATGTCTCTATTGAAATAGGACTTTTTGTCCTCAATGAAAGATGTCCCAAGAGAAAAAAAAGAAAAAGTAGAAAATAAACAATGCAGAGCTTTGAAATAGAAATTTTAAAAAAACTGTCGATGTTGTTTTATTCTAAATGAACCGAAGAATTTCCATGCCGTGTAGAATTCAAAGAGACAGAAAAATTGTGTTTTAAAATAAAAGATGAGACTTAAGACTTTTTATTAGACAATTAAATACATGTACATTATAGATCATACTTCACATTTGTCATTTGAGTTAAGTAATTAAATATGGAGAAACTGTCGGTCAAGGCTAGTGGATGTATGGTCAGGTCTAGTAAAAATCGTTTGAAGTAGCCCGACTTGTCTAGTGCTAAAAAAAATAAATGTCAAACCCTGTGTTTGTAGCTACAAGCAATCGTCTAAGATTGAAAATACAAGTTTAAAGCACTCTACCTCTATAAGAAATGAGTATAACAAGTAGGCCTTTTTAGTTGTTTTTGAATTATCTCTAAGCCATCTTTCAAAATTGTCATCTAAATGTTTTTCATAGCATTTATTTCATGTAAGACCAAGCGCTGAGCTAACCTCAATTCATATGAATAGAAAATTAGTACTTATATTATACTATCACAAGTACGCATTACTTTGGGACTGTAAAGCTTATTTTCATTCGCTAATGTGTAATAGTACGCCTGATTTTCAACTTTAATGGGTACTTGGTAAAAATCAATGAGTATTTATGCTCACGTTATCTTGAGCTCTGATTGTAAATATGATATTATATTGTAAAATTCACTAAATTTTGATTACGCTAGTATAGGTACAGTGTATTTCTAAAGTAGCATTCCATTCCCCCCTCCAGAGATAAGCCATTGAGTGGATTCTTATTCTTGATTGTATATTTGTAGCTAAAGATGAGAACAGGTGGGGTGGATCCATCTCGTTTGGGTAGGAAGAAGAGATCTCCTAAACCCAGACCAAAACGTCCCAAGATGAAGCAGCAGGACAACACGACAATTCGGGAGTCCGAAAATGTAACCAGCTCCCGCGAGGATGTGTCTGGGGGTCAGGAGGCTTCTCCAGAGAGCAATGTAATTGAAGGAATAGATTATGTCAATGCACCCAAGGAGAGGTTAGCCACGACCCCGGCCACCCCAGGGGAGGAGGGGGTGGTCGACATCAGTCGACGCTTCCAGGTAATGGGGGATTTGAAGTAATAAATTAGAAAACTTAATTTGCAATATTAAGGGTATGCGTTTAATTTTGGGTATGTTTTCAGTCACCAGGTGCAAGTCTGATTTCAAAATGCTTAGAATTCATAAAAAATGATAAATTTTTAAAGTGTATATGCGAGTCTTCTTGATACCAAAGTGATGAATCATTTTAAGGAATTTTGATATTTTATGGGTTTTTTTTTTATAGGAGGCAACAGACAGAGAGAGAGAAACTTCTCAGGACCCTTCAGAGTTTTCAGAACTTCAGACAGAGGAAAATTCTGCTAATGTCGATGAAGAAGCTTTTTGTTTATCATCGGAGCCATCCAATATAAATTTAAGTATAGAAAATCCTGAATCCACCCCACAAGTTCTGCTATCAGTTCCAGAGAGTGAAGACATATCACAAGTAAGACTCATGCATGTGCTACAATGATAATTACAGGGAATGGATAGGGAGTTTCTGTTGAGGAAATTTATAAAGTATCTTGACATTTCTTTTAAGGATAAATGTGATGTTTCTCAATGATACATAATATTTTGTGACATTTCGGGTACAGTTCACTTACCTGGAATGTCACTAAATTCAAAGATGGAGTAAAACTGGAACTGTATTTACCTGGAATAGAATATGTAACATAATTTGATTATCAGGATGAGCATTAAGTAGGTGTGCAATTCAGTTTTTGTAT
Source organism: Ostrea edulis (assembly GCF_947568905.1). Taxonomy (NCBI): domain Eukaryota; kingdom Metazoa; phylum Mollusca; class Bivalvia; order Ostreida; family Ostreidae; genus Ostrea; species Ostrea edulis. The sequence goes on along the minus strand of NC_079167.1, from coordinate 24,096,577 downwards.
TTGTAGGGATGGATTTTAATTTGTTATGCGTATTGTAAGTATTTTTGTCTGATTACAGAAGGGCTGTGATTCACTGGGCATGAGCGGGGAGCTGGACCGGGCTAGTTTACAGTCTGAGGACACAGAGTCTGTACACAGTACAGCAGAAAATTTAGAACCAGTGATGGTGGATGAAATTGTAAATCCACAGGGGGTTAGATTTACCCCACATCACCAATCCAAGGAAGGTAACTATTGGGTTTTAATGAGTTTGTGGGACAGGTAAGGAGTTGTTGCAATGCCGAGCATGAATATAAGATTTATTTACTAATTTGTTTTGAAGTAGGACTAGGGGTATAATAGGTCATCTGTTTTATTGACCATGCATTTAAAACAAATGAATTGATAAGTAAATTATAAAATTTCTTATACACTGATAAAGAAATTTAAACCTGTACAGAATTTTGATAAAGTGAAACCGAGTGTACATGTGAAAACTAAAGGTAAATTATTTGTAGGCTCTGGACCCTTGTTGCCATACGGATTGCCATGTGTGCGTGAATTGTTTCGATTCCTGATCTCTCTGACTAATCCCCTGGATCGTCACAACACAGATGTAATGATACACATGGGTCTTAGTCTTCTTTCCGTAGCTTTGGAATCTGGAGCAGATCATATCGGCCATTACAATTCTTTACTTTATCTTGTTAAAGATGAAATGTGTCGACACCTATTTCTGGTATGTTGAATCTGGCAAGGCTCAGAGAGTGTTTTGTGAACATACAGTAAACTTCTTTTATAATGTATTCAGATATAAAGTATCTCCAGATATAATGTAATTATAATGTATTCAGATATAAAGTATCTCCAGATATAACGTAATTATAATGTATTCAGATATAAAGTATCTCCAGATATAACGTAATTATAATGTATTCAGATATAAAGTATCTCCAGATATAACGTAATTATAATGCATTCAGATATAAAGTGTCTCCGGATATAACGTAATTATAATGCATTCAGATATAAAGTGTCTCCGGATATAACGTAATTATAATGTATTCAGATATAAAGTATCTCCGAATATAACGTAATTATAATGTATTCAGATATAAAGAATGTATTCAGATATAAAGCATCTCCGGATATACTGTAATTATAATGTATTCAGATATAAAGTATCTCCGGATATAATGTGATTATAATGTATTCAGATATAAAGCATCTCCAGATATAACGTAATTATAATGTATTCAGATATAAAGTATCTCCGGATATACCGTAATTATAATGCTATTCAGATATAAAGTATCTCCGGATATAATGCAATTATCATGCTATTCAGATATAAAGTATCTCCGGATATAACGTAATTATAATGCTATTCAGATATAAAGCATCTCCGGATATAACGTAATTATAATGTAATGCTATTCAGATATAAAGTATCTCCTGATATAAAGTATCCCTGTCAAAGTTTCTGTATAATTCTTTATAAAAGACACTGCATACATTATATTTTTATGTAACATAGTACATTGTGTTACTATAAAGTAACACTAAAATTGGTGTCATTACATAATTACACCTCTTATAACATAGGTGTCATCCCGACACCTGGTTTCACACCTCTCTGGTCAGTTTGGTGATCCCCGATTAGTCACGGTGTGTTGACGTCATACAACCTGACTTCTGTATTGGTTGTTTTTATGCCCCCGAGATCGAAGATCGGGGGGCATATTGTTTTTGTCCTGTTTGTCATTCTGTCTGAAACTTTAACCTTGCTAATAACTTTTGAACAGTAAGAGATATAGCTTTGATATTTCACATGAGTATTCCTTGTGACAAGACCTTTCCGTGGGTACCAACATTTTTGACCCCGTGACCTTGACCTAGGAGTTTGACCTACTTTTTGAAAACTTTAACCTTGCTAATAACTTTTGAACAGTAAGTGATAGAGCTTTGATATTTCACATGAGTATTCCTTGTGGCAAGACCTTTCCGTGGGTATTGAACCTTTTGACCTTGACATTTGACCTACTTTTAATTTGATTTTTACATTGGTCATAACTTCTAAATGGTAAATATTAGAGCTTTCATATTGTACATGAGCATTTCTTTTGACAAGATCTTTCTACTGGTACCAAGATATTTGCCCTTGTGACCTTGGCCATCTTCAGAATTGGCCATTATCGGGGGCATTTGTGTTTCACAAACACATCTTGTTTTTCTAATGAGATGACAATCCTGTCACTGGGGTATCTCTTGGATGTGTCGGGTAGAAGTATTTATGACAATTTTTAAAAATAAAATTCATCGTTGAGTATAACGTTTATCAATTTAAAATGGTGACTCCAACTCAGAGAAAGCTGTTTCACTGAATACAAAGTTGCAAATTATTAATACAATAAATGCAGGAAATAAGACCAAAAAGCAAGTACCAGAGGATTTTGGCATTGCTCCAACACTTTGAGCACCATTTGGACTCATTGGGAAAAAAATTCTAGACGCTAAGGGCTGTGGCGAGCTTAGCTTGAAACAAAAGAAATCTGATCATCTTCATACCCTGCAGGAGAGGAAGCACTGTTTTCCTGTTCAAGACAACTCAAATTAAATTAATCAAATTACAAGTAAATCATTCATTTACACACACTGCTTTCATTTATATGCAGTTTTACTTTAAAACACCTCAATGTACTTGGGAGTCTGAAAAGTGTGTAGTACAGAGGTTATAACACAGAATTTGTTACAGTCTCTTGAGATACATTATGAAAAAAGTTTACTTTACATTTAGATAGGACATTAATTTTTTTCCTTCAGCTTTTGAAATGAAATATGATTTTTGTTTTACCATAACTATTCAACTGTTCAAACTAGATGTACATATATTTTAACACTATGAATGCTTAGTAAAGTAGCATTTATGAAGGGATGAAGCTGTGGTAGAAAATGAAACTGTCTTGGAAAGATTTCAAATTTTGTTATTAGAGAATTATAGCAAAAACTACCAAGAAAGGATAAATTCAATCTCATTTCTGCATGTTTCAGTTGTTGCAGTCCGAGAGACTTTCCTTGTTCTCGGCTTCTCTGCGAGTTTGCTTTCTAATGTTCGAGTCCATACGAAGTCATCTGAAGCTACAGCTGGAGGTATGTGATAATGTCATATAATGTAGTCATCTGAAGTTATAGCTAGAGGTATGTGATAATGTCATATGATGAAGTCATCTGAAGTTATAGCTAGAGGTATGTGATAATGTCATATGATGTAGTCATCTGAAGTTATAGCTAGAGGTATGTGATAATGTCATATGATGAAGTCATCAGAAGTTATAGCTAGAGGTATGTGATAATGTCATATGATGTAGTCATCAGAAGTTATAACTGGAGGTATGTGATAATGCCATATGGTGTAGTCATCTGAAGTTATAGCTATTGCTCAATATCTTGAGAATCGTTTGCTTGACAGAAATCAAACTTAGTACACTGGTACATCCTAAACAGTAGATGACCTCTATTGATTTTTAGGTCAAAGGTCAAGGGTAAATTTACTCTTGACATAAGATATTGTTTGCTCAATATCTTGAGAACCCTTTGCTTGACAGACATCAAAGTTAGACAATGGTACATCTTAAGGAGTAGATGTTCCCTATTGATTTTGAGGTCATATAGTCAAAGGTCAAGGGTCAATCCACTCTGGACATAGAAAGATACTGTCCACTCAATATCTTGAGAACTCTTTGCTTGACAGACATCAAACTTGCTACACTGATACATCATAAGGAGTAGATGATCCTTATAAATTTTGGTTTCACATGGTGAAAGGTTAAGGGTCAAACTGGATGTAGTAATATTTCGTCTCCGGTATTTTAAGAATCATTTGCTTGATAGACACCAAACTTGGTACACTGGTACATTCTAAGGAGTAGATGACTCCTATTGATTTTGAGGTCACATGGTCAATTGTCAATCCACTCTGAACATAGGAAGATATTGTTCTCTAAATATCTTGAATTGTGTTGGTACTACTATCAATGAATTTTGCACCATGGGGGGCATACATGTTTCTGAAACATTTCTTGTTGTTTTTCAGTTTTATTTGACCAAGTTGACAGATATCATAGTGTCCGAGTCTCCCAGGATATCGTTTGAGATTCGGGAGATAGCTCTAGAGTCTATTGTTCAACTGTGGAGAATCCCGGGTCTGGTTACAGAGCTCTATCTTAACTACGACTGTGATTTATACTGTTCTAACTTGTTTGAGGATCTTACCAAACTTTTATCAAAGGTACAATATCAACCATTTGCATGAACACTATTCATTCTTGCAGACAAAAAGCTAAGTTGTTAAGATAACATGCATGTAAATGGAAATCTGTGTCTCTTTATTACGGATAAAATTTACACATAAGTATTTTGATATTTTTCCAAATTTTACTCCAACAAAAAACATGCATATTGGTCTGTGTATGCCATATGTTCTTGATTTACATGTATTTCAAAAACTCTTATTTGCATTTCAGAATGCCTTCCCAGTGCAGGGCCTGTTTTCCACCCATCTTCTGTCTCTTGATGCCCTGTTGACGGTGGTGGACAGCATTGAGCAGCATTGCCACAGCCGCATACTGAGCACCACCAAACATGCCACTGAGGGTATCTATCAGCACTGGGGTGCACATTACAATTGTGTCTAACAAATGTTTCAAATTTTTTTTGGTTTTGTACATGTGTATCTCAGATGTACGCGTGGAGAGAAACCATTTTGAGAGAGTTGTCTATAGATTGATAGGGAAGGTCCTTTATGTATTTAATTTTGTGTCAGGGAAACAAGGTGACCAGTCGTCAGAGACTAACACAGAGGAGAGATTCCTTGAGCCCTCTGTACCAAGTCCACCAACCACTGGGTACATAATGGCACAGAAACTACTCAGTAAAGAACAAACTCAGGGTAAATTTTCAAGTCTTGCATCAGTTTTATTCTGAAAGTCTTGTATCAGTTTTATGGTATCAGTTTTATTCTGAAAGTCTTGCAGCTTGTTTCAAGCTTATGTCCTGAGATAAAACATACATAGGTGGATCCAAAAGTTTATTTCTGGTTCTGGAAACAATTCATGATGAAATATATGTGGTTTAAAATTTTTATTTTTTTATCTGTATATATTCAACATGATCAACACTCTTTAACTACCTATCAAATATATCCATGTACCAAATATTGTTGAACTCTGCTTCAATTTTCTATGGATGTGAAGAATGTTTAGAATGTTTTTAGATCATTTGTAATATTTCATATGCTAAAGAATTCCTAGACCCTATTTTTCTTGTCCTTCTAGCGATACCTTGAAGAAGTGCAGATCCGCTAGATTGTGCCCCCCTCCTGCAAGGATTCTCTGCTACATCCGTGTCCATATTTTTCAATTAATCAGTGATTCTCTGCTACACCCGTGTCCATATTATTCAATTAATCACTGATTCTCTGCTACATCCATCTCCATATTATTCAATTAATCACTAATTCTCTGCTACATCCCTGTCCACATTATTCAATTAATAACTGATTCTCTGCTACATTCCTGTCCATATTATTCAATGCTCATCAGAATGAAACAATACTTTAGAATATGTCCAAATTTTTTTCAAATACTGTAAAAATGTAAATATTGGAACTCTTCAAAACGAGGTAGAAAAATTTGTTTGTAGCACGTGTCTTTAAAAGATTTTGAAAATTATAAGCAAAGTTCACAAGCTTTTTGATCAATCCTGGTACATTGATATACATGTGATTAGGACGATCAACATCAGCTTACTATGAGGTGTGAATTACAAGGGGATTCCTTTCTTGAATTTGGTATTATGTAGTGGTAGATTAGGTCTGTCTACTTGTACAGGTTCTTAATAATTTTACAGAAAGTTCAAAAGAGGATCCAAAACACTTGGACACAGTGAAGATATCTCAGCCCTTTAGACAGAATAGAATGAAGGTGTCCTTAACTGTCCCGACAGCTGAAGATATTGCTGCCATTAAACACAAGAAAAAGGTATGTCCCATGCTTCTGTGAGATCATTTACTGTAGATAGCTAGGTATGTCCCATGTTTCTGTGAGATCGTTTACTGCAGATAGCTACTGGTTCAAGGTTTGGGATAAACCAAAGTACAGTGAAACACGCTTACAGCAGAGTGCGGGGGACGGACAATTTTCATTTCATTATAAACGTGATTTGTTATATTCAATGAGTTCATGATATGTTTGAAAACTACAGGAATTAAAAACGACTTCTCTGTAAGTGTGAATTCGTTATATTAAAGTATATTCACTGTAACTGTGTTTTACTGTAAGTGTAAATTCGTTATATTAAAGCATATTCACTGTATTAAACTGTGTTTTACTGTAAGTGTGAATTCGTTGTATTATAGCATATTCGCAAAGCTGTTAAAATCTAAACACATGGCATTTCATGTTAATTTCCATAAACCTGTCCATGGTCATCATGACAAATTGCTGATTTGCATGCAAGTGAGAAATTTACATGTAGAATGGATGTAGTACAGTCAAAACTGCCATAGCGACCCACTGTATTAAGCGACTCACTGACGTATGTGACCATAAAAAGTTCCCCCCCAAGACGTTACTCTATATATTGTACCTGTATTAAACGACCACCTGTCTGACGCGACCAATGACCATGATTTTTACAATCTTTTTTGTGTATTTCACGAAATTTTACCTCTATTTAACGACTGTACACTTTTCGATTACAACGCGATTACTACTTTCGATTTTGGTTGAGCTGACTATTCTGGGAATTATCGCCCCTAACACTTTCGTTTTCAAACGCACGACTATTCTGGGAATTATCGCCCCTAACACTTTCGTTTTATAATGCAAAGTTTGGCAGTGGTCTTATTTAGTAGGCCCTATGAATTAATTATTATACCCAATCTGTCAACATGCAGGGTCGTCTGTGGTTAATTAATAAAACCCAAGTAGTTTTTTATTTAACAAAATCAAGGATCAGGGAATCAAGGCCGGTGTATTTGAATGTGGGAATTTCGACAAACTTTAAAAAGTGCCGAGTACGCTAGATCGGAAATGAAAATCTACCCTTTGTTAAATCATTATGTGAAAAATATGCCCGATTGCGATATAAATCAGGTAAATATTGTGCTTAGGACTGAAATTTTATAAACGGAGTATTCGCAGTTTTCCTGCATGAGATACTCGAGGTTTCCAGAATAATGACCGGAACTAGCGGCTCACTTCGACATGTCCCTAGTATTTGACACGTCTGAGTTTAAGAAAGTTGCCTGCATTAGTTCAAAGCTTAAAGGATTTGTTGTGCATGTACAATGGATATTGTGATTTATTTAATGTTTCTCAAATATTGAATAACATATTTCCAGCATGTATTGTACAAAAGGAGACACAACACTTCACTATTTGCTTTCTTACCACAAGCATTGCATTTTTTAGTTACACTGTTCAAGTAGGCTATACATAAATACTCTTTACAACAAAGTGTTTATAAGTTTTAGAAAATATACATGCAGTTCATCAATGAAATGTAAATCTCATGTAAATGTGTATGTAATATGAAATGCATGTTTATCATTCGTAAACAGATTAAATTTAATTTTTAATGAATAATAAATTATGATGCAACACATTGTATTCTAGATTTTTAACTATAGTGTATTATTAATTTTATTTTACAACTATTAAAACCGTACTTGATATTCTTAATGATAAATTCCAAATACATGTAGTCATTTTCTCCATTGAACAAATTATTTGCGAAATTTATCAATTAACTGCGGAAAATAGGCAACCTGTATTAAGAGACCACCTGTCATAACTAACACCTTGAAGCTTCAAAGGGTTATCACAGAGAAAACAGAACTGTAAGTGTATAATATGTTTAATAGTCCTTTCAATTCTGTTTTTCCACAGCTGTATTACACAGGAACAGAGCAGTTTAACACTAAACCATCCAAAGGAATTGCATTTCTCCAGGAGCAGGGTCTGTTGTCAGATCCTCTGGACCCAGGAGAGGTGGTCACTTTCTTGAAGGAAAACCCGAGACTGGACAAAGCCATGATTGGGGAGTACGTCGCCAAGAAAACCAATAACAAAGTTCTGGAGGCATTTGTAAAGTGAGTTGGGCAGTCAGATTACTTTGTTTTTTTACGGATGTAATCATCCATCCAAAAAAAGCTGTTAGTAGAGACAGCTCAAACTACCATAAAGCTGAGGTTTTTTTTGGCAGGACACAAATTTGGCAGATTTGGCTGTACAAGGTATACCATCAATTTTGGTGAATAAAATTTTGGGGAATTCAATTTTATTTATACAATGTATATATATACTTACAGTGTATGTACTGAAGCTTGGTGATTTTTATTTTGATGAATCTTTGGAAATCGCCAAAATAGGTCAAAATTATGTATCTGCCAAAAAAGCGTACAGTATTTGATGAGTCATTGCATTAAATCACTCTACCTGAAGACACTTTGAATCTGACATTGTTTTATGTTTGTAATTATGATTTGAACAGGTCGTTTAACTTTGAGGATCTTCGATTGGATGAGGCTTTGAGGCAGTACCTCGAGGCCTTCCGTTTGCCTGGAGAGGCTCCTGTCATTTCTTACTTGATAGAACACTTTTCTGACCACTGGCATGTAAGTAAAGAGACTGCACTGATGCTTATTCATATCATCATTTGAAGAAAATTTCCCGCAGATATTTTTGAATTTAAATGTATGCCAACTCTGGTTTCTTGAATTAGTTGAGACTGATAAATAATTAGTGACTAGCTGATAAATAGTTAGTGACCAGCTGGCCACTGTCCGACACAGCAGTAATCTTAAAGCCGTATGAGCTAAAAATCTAAAGAAATCTAATTATTTGTTTAAATAATTCATTCATTTTAACTCTTCCTCTTGGAGAAATCTGTACTGGATGATTTCTGTTTCTTTGCAGAAAAGTAATGCTGAGCCATTTGCCAGCACCGACTCTGCATTCACTCTGACGTACGCCATCATTATGCTCAACGTCGATCAGCATAATCACAACGCTAAGAAGCAGAACATCCCCATGAATGTGGCTGTGAGTACTAATTCAAGCAAGGAAGGATACATAGAGTACTTGTATTAAGGTTTTCTAGAAACTTGGGGGATTTCCTCCCGTCGGCACTGATTGAATCAAGGCATAGATTCATAAATATTAGTGTTTTATTTAATGTGGGATACAGTAAAAACAGGTTACAAGGAATTCCAAGGAACTGGGGATATCTTCATTGACATTATATCTCCTCTTTCAGGGGGAGACATTGTTTTTGTACTTCCTGTCCATCCATCTGTCTGTCTGTCACAAAAAGAATGCTTCTCCTCCTATATGGTTTATCTGATAGATTTGAAACTTTGTACAATGCTTCATTGCCATTTGTAGATGTGCATATTGGTGGGACCGGAGGATCCAATTATTTTTTTAAAAGTTATAGTGGATCTAAGAGGGAGGAGGGATGTAAAATAGCTTGTGAACGCTTCTCCTCCTATATGGCTTATCGGATAGATTTGAAAATTTGTACAATGCTTTATTGCCATTTGTAGATGTGCATATTGTAGGGACAGGAGGATCCAATTATTCTAAGAGGGATGGAGGATGTTAAAATAGCTTGTGAATGCTTGACCTCCTATATGGCTTATCCGATGGACTTGAAATTTTGTACAATACTTCAATGCCAATTGCAGATGTGCATATTGTAGGGACAGGAGGATCCAATTGTTATCCTTAAAGTTATAGTGGGTCTTAGGGGTGGAAGGTGTTAAATAGTTTGTGAACACTTCTCCTATGTGGCTTATCAGAGTTCATAATGTCTATGTTCCTGCTTATGCTTTCTCCTCCATACCATGCGGTATATTAAGAGGAGGAGGTTTTATTTGGAACACTTCCAATTTAGGGAGATATTTGTTTTTCATTAAAACAATCTCTAGTTATATCTTTAATATCATTATACTGCAACATATTCAAGGACAGCTGTTCACAAAATGTATCAAATTAAATGTAGATTCAGCATTATGTTATCCTGACAGAAGTCTATTGAATTCAGTAACTTGATTGTTGTAGTAAAATGTTTTGGAGTTTTGAGTGTTGGTAAACATACCATACATGTACATCACTATGTAATTTAGTTTCGCCTCTGTGGTTTTAAGTACACGTACATTAGCTCACACATGACATATACATGTACATTAGCTCACATATGACATGTACATTGGGCTATATGTCTGCCTCTGACTACATGTTGTTAATAAAATGTCTTTCCCAGAATCCTGGGACCAATTTCAATGAAATGTGGTCTAAGATATATACAAGTACTTTGATACGAGGATCCCAAAAGAAAATTTCAAAAGTGTATTAAAGGCCTTTTCTCCTTCCAAGGGAATATGATTAAGGAAAAATGAATAAGAATTAGGTCACATGGTAAGGTTTTTGGTGTAGAGGATTAATAATTACATGTATTTTAGTAATTCTGAGGAGCATTGTGCTCCATGGATATGGTGTTTGACTTTGAATTAATTTTGTAGGAATTTAAGATTAACTTGAGGAAATGTAACGGTGGAGCAGATTTTGATCAGGATATGCTGGAAGAAATGTACAATGCAATAAAGTAAGAATTTGATCAGAATATGCTGGAAGAAATGTACAATGCAATAAAGTAAAAATTTGATCAAGATATGCTGGAAGAAATGTACAATGCAATAAAGTAAAAATTTGATCAGGATATGCTGGAAGAAATGTACAATGCAATAAAGTAAGAGTTTCAGTCTCTGCTTAGGATCTGAGTGTTTCTCTCCAAATAGCTGTATCTAAATCAGATAGTTATATTGTGTAGCAGACGGCATTTGCACCTGTTTTGTACAGCTTTATATAAATATTCAGACAGCTTTATATAAATATTCAGACACTGTTCAAGTGATGTGTGATTTACCTTTCATAGTACACATATTTCCTATTTTAGGAATGATGAAATAGTGATGCCAGCTGAACACACAGGTTTAGTCAAAGAAAACTATCTGTGGAAGGTAAGTTTTGTCACTAAGTGATTCGAATAAGAGTATTGTTATTAATGAAAAACTAAAAACTGTCTTGTTTACACTGTATATGAGGATAATCAATAGATTGGATGACATGATAAAATCTCTGATGATATTTGGAGAAACATAAAAAACTTGGCAGATGTTCCATTTTACATTTTAGCTGCAGGGGTCCTCAGAATGTTTATGTATCATTGATGTGTATCATAGAGAAAGGCTTGTAATTACTATGACAGGTTACCCAATTTTGGCATTAAAAAAAAAAGATTAAAGAAAGGCATTTATACTACATTTTATAGCTTTCAACTTACATATAATTCATATACATTTTCACCAAATTTCATCACAAATTCCTGAGATACTTGAGAATCAATTAAAAAAATTTACCTACTTATTTCACTCCAAATAAGCTGGGGCCCGCTGAACTTTCCGTGACACCACAGATGGTGTTTGCAATGCAGTGGACAAATACGTGTGAATTCTATAACCTTCATCTAATAGCATTTTAAAATTGAAAAGTTCACCTCAGTTCAAATATGCATGTGTCTTCTAATTCCAGTAGAGAAAATGATTGCCTTTCCTCAAGTGTACTTTGCAACCAGCAGCCATTTTTAAACATCTGTGTGATCCAATTATTCTGTTTCTTTACAGAAGGATCGATAATTTTCGCTACTGCAACTTTTTCAAATCTAGGGGACTTTTTCAACTTCAGATGTTGTTAGGTGAAGCTTCAGATGTTGTTAGGTGAAGCCTCAGATGTTGGTAGGGCTATTCCAGAAATAAATACATGGGGGGGTCGGGAGGCACCTTTTGTATATACCAAGCACCCATAAAAAAAAAATAAGAAATTACTCCATGACCCATCAAATTAATAAACTCATTTTACAATGACCCATCTAATAAAAAAAAAAAAAACTAACCAGACCCACCACAAAAATATTTTTAAAAATGAAAACGGTACAAATCTCGCGAGGTTTTCGGGACAAACATTCTAGTCAATGACGCGGTAATGCCTGTGCGACATTGTATCACAGTAGTTCTGAAGAAACGATGTCACATCAACAATCAAAGGCATATATGGCGGGAATGTTGGAAAGATTGGGAGTCCAAACGATGCTATTATCATGAAATGGGTATGGATATGTTTTTCCACGAATCGTTCGTCTTCTAATGGAGCCCGTGCCCGGAGGCCTCTATATCACCATCACACCGACTGATAAATATAACGCATCGGTACCCTCATATAAATCAACATGTATCGTAGGTTGTGTTTGAGCACACCACACAATTTAACATGTATCGTAGGTTCTGTTTGAGCACACCACACAATTTAACATGTATTGTAGGACCTGTTTGAGCACACCACACAATTTTACATGTATTGTAGGTCCTGTTGAGGAGAGGTACCACAAAGGATGGTCTATTTCTACATGTTCCCTCCGGGTCATTTGATCATGACTTATTCACCCTCATCTGGGGCCCCACAGTGGCAGCTCTGTCATTTGTGTTTGATAAAAGCTCTGATGATTCTATAATTCAGAAAGCCATAGCAGGATTTAGGTGAGTATCGTAGTCTGTTCGATGTAATGACTAGCCTCGTTATGAATAATTTGATGAGTAGATGTGTGAAATGTACACGTATTCTATTTTCTTTGTAGGAAATGTGCAATGATATCAGCTCACTATGGAATGAGTGATGTGTTCGATAATCTAGTCATATCGTTGTGTAAATTTACCACCCTTCTCAGTTCTGCAGAGGTTTGTATGAGATTCTCAGACAGTTTTTTATGTCACTATTTTTTTGCTTTAATTACTTGCAAACTAAATCTTCATGAAGACTTTTGTTTTTGTCTGTACACAGAGTCCTGAAAATCTACCAGTGATGTTTGGGAGCAACTCTAAGGCTCAATTGGCGGCACGGACTGTGTTTGGGTTAGCTCATCGCCATGGTGATATTTTAAGAGAAGGATGGAAGAATATACTGGACTGTATGCTTCAATTGTACCGTGCCAAATTGTTACCAAAAGGACTCATTGAAGTAAGCAAATTGTTACCAAAGAGGCTTTTTGGGGTATAAGTATATCCAACTGAAGTAAAAACTGTACTTTATGATAACCTCTGACTGTTGTCCAGGTTCTGAGCCAAAGCAAGTTAAAGTTAAAGAATAGTTGGAACTCAATAAGGATGAAAAAAAAAGGGATTATTTTTCAGAATGAATTAGAAATTGACTTTTGGTGTTTCAGGTTGAGGACTTTGTAGACAGCTCTGGAAAGATCTGTATTGTAAAAGAAGAGATAACAGCCGCTCAGAGGTAAGTACTGATATAAAGTACATAAACAGACAGGGGTAAGTACTGATATAAAGTACATATACAAACAGAGGTAAGTACTAATATAAAGTACATAAACAGACAGAGGTAAGTACTGATATAAAGTACATATACATACAGAGGTAAGTACTGATATAAAGTACATATACAGACAGAGGTAAGTACTAATATAAAGTACATAAACAGACAGAGGTAAGTACTGATATAAAGTACATATACAGACAGAGGTAAGTACTGATATAAAGTACATAAACAGACAGAGGTAAGTACTGGTATAAAGTACATAAACAGACAGAGGTAAGTACTGATATAAAGTACATAAACAGACAGAGGTAAGTACTGATATAAAGTACATAAACAGACAGAGGTAAGTACTGATATAAAGTACATATACAGAGTTAAGTACTGATATAAAGTACATAAACAGACAGAGGTAAGTACTGATATAAAGTACATATACAGACAGAGGTAAGTACTGATATAAAGTACATATACAGACAGAGGTAAGTACTGATATAAAGTACATATACAGACAGAGGTAAGTACTGAAACTGATATAAAGTACATAAACAGACAGAGGTAAGTACTGATATAAAGTACATAAACAGACAGAGGTAAGTACTGATATAAAGTACATATACAGACAGAGGTAAGTACTGATATAAAGTACATATACAGACAGAGGTAAGTACTGATATAAAGTACATAAACAGACAGGGGTAAGTACTGATATAAAGTACATATACAGACAGAGGTAAGTACTGAAACTGATATAAAGTACATATACAGACAGAGGTAAGTACTGAAACTGATATAAAGTACATAAACAGACAGAGGTAAGTACTGATATAAAGTACATAAACAGACAGAGGTAAGTACTGATATAAAGTACATAAACAGACAGAGGTAAGTACTAATACTGATATAAAGTACATATACAGACAGAGGTAAGTACTGATATAAAGTACATATACAGACAGAGGTAAGTACTGATATAAAGTACATATACAGACAGAGGTAAGTACTGATATAAAGTACATATACAGACAGAGGTAAGTACTGAAACTGATATAAAGTACATATACAGACAAAGGTAAGTACTGAAACTGATATAAAGTACATAAACAGACAGAGGTAAGTACTGATATAAAGTACATAAACAGACAGAGGTAAGTACTGATATAAAGTACATAAACAGACAGAGGTAAGTACTGATATAAAGTACATATACAGACAGAGGTAAGTACTGATATAAAGTACATAAACAGACAGAGGTAAGTACTGATATAAAGTACATATACAGACAGAGGTAAGTACTGATATAAAGTACATATACAGACAGAGGTAAGTACTGAAACTGATATAAAGTACATATACAGACAAAGGTAAGTACTGAAACTGATATAAAGTACATAAACAGACAGAGGTAAGTACTGATATAAAGTACATAAACAGACAGAGGTAAGTACTGATATAAAGTACATAAACAGACAGAGGTAAGTACTGATATAAAGTACATATACAGACAGAGGTAAGTACTGATATAAAGTACATATACAGACAGAGGTAAGTACTGAAACTGATATAAAGTACATAAACAGACAGAGGTAAGTACTGATATAAAGTACATATACAGACAGAGGTAAGTACTGATATAAAGTACATAAACAGACAGAGGTAAGTACTGAAACTGATATAAAGTACAGATGTATACCTGAGTTACTGTAGATTCCTGAAGATACGCGAGGGATTTATTATTGCCTGATTTTGCCTGAAATAAAATAAAATTACTCACTTTTATGTTTATATTGCTGAAATTCATGCAAAAAGTCTTGATCTACAGAGCACTCGCAAAGTCATGTTCTCGTGATTTTATGTTTACTAGTAATATTAAGTGCTCACGTAAAATTAGGAATTTACAGTATTTAAAAACTATTAAACCTGTCTATCTTTCCATCTACATGTACATGTATCTTTCTGTCTCTCATTCATATTTATACCCCATGCAACAAAGTTGCAGAGGAGGGTATAATGTTTTTTACCTGTCTGCCAGTCCCTTTTTTGTCAACGCAACTCCTCTGAGACTGCTGAACAGAATTTTGTGAAACTTTGTAGTTAATAAGGACACACAGTGTAGATGTGCATATTCCCAGGAAATTCTGATTTAATACTTTTTCTGGGAGTTATGCCCCTTTTGAACTTAGGATTTCGAGCCCCTCTGTCCTGTCTTTGCAGTAATGCATAGCATTACCATTCATTATGTGAGGCATTGTCAAGCAATGTTGGAGTGTGGGGTATGTGAGCTTGCTCACTTCTGCTTTCATTTAAAATCACAAATGGTAATTACATTATAGGTGTGTTTTGGTATTAGAAAATTTCTTATTTCCGTACACACTTAACTGTAATGTTACAGATGTTCATGTAGGAAATGAAGATCTAATCAATGTGACATAGAGTTTACCCTGGCGATTCAATTAGATTTTGTAAATATTTATTTAGTAAGTACTGGAAATGATCACCAGTTGAGGCTGTATTGTAAACCATTATTATTTCTTTTTACGTACATACATTTTGATATACATATACATTTTCTTCAGAATTCAGAATATACAAGTACATGAATGATGTTAAGGTTACAGATTCAGCCTTACAGGCGTGGAACCCAGGGAGCGGAATTGTACCGAGACATCATGTTGAAATATCTGTATTGTCCACCATCACAATTATTTTCTTGAAAAGAAGCATTACACATTGATTACAGAGTTATCCCAGACCCAGGTTAGCAATATCTTCAGAATGACTGTGTCCTCATCGGGTGCTTCTTTTTGCAGGTCTGAGGGAGTTCTGAGCAGTTTCTACTCATTGTTCACCAGTTCTGAACCAGCAGTAAACAAAGGTCCCACCCTGGAGGAACAGGAGGCCTCCAAACAAGCCCAGACTTGTATCCGGGACTGTCACTTGGAACAGCTGATACTGGACAGCAAGTTTCTCAGGGAGGACTCTCTGCAGGAACTCGTTAAAGTATGGAATTAATTAGAGAATGGAATCATTCATACTTTATAAGTTTTTACACGCAGAAAATGCAACAAGAATTGTGAAAAAATAAATATTATTTATTTGGGAAGGAGTGAAAGTATTTTGTGTCACCTACAGCTAAATTAGTTAGTAAATAAATTGGTTGATGTTTTGTTTACTTTTATTTTGTATGATTTACAGATTTATTGTTATTTACTTTTTAGGCTCAGATCTTTGCCTCACAAGGTCCTGAAGTCCATAACTCAGAGTTACAATTTGATGAAGATGCAGCTGTTTTCTTCCTAGAACTTTTAATTAAAGTCATTCTTCAAAACAGGTATTTGAGACACTGATCTCCTTAGACAAGGATTTAAAGTTCACTTTTATATATACTTGTGTTGAAGTTTCTTAAACCATTGCATAAATCTGGTTTTCACTGCTAAAGTATTTGTTCTGCTTTGTATCTGTAAGTACATGTCTGTATGCAAATCTTTCCTTCCAGAGACAGAGTTGTACCTATATGGCAGAGTGTAAGAGACCACTTATACAATCTGATTGTGAATTCCAATGAGTGCACATTCTTAGTGGAGCGAGCTGTAGTCGGTCTGCTGCGACTTGCCATCAGACTTTTACGTCGGGAGGAGGTGGCGCCACAAGTCCTCACGTCTTTACGTATCTTGTTGATGATGAAGCCCATTGTCATCCACTCTTGTACCAGACAAATATCACATGCCCTGCACGAGTTGCTGAGGACAAATGCTGCCAACATTCACACAGGCCAAGATTGGTTCACACTGTTCACTCTGTTGGAGGTTGTGGGGGCGGGGGCTAACCCCCCACCTCTACTACAGGTCTGCCCAGGAATAGAAATGTCTGAGGCCATCAGTGATGCAGGTTTATTTTTATATTACAATCTTTGATAAATTGTTGTCAATAATAAGATATATGCGGAGTGTACAAAGTTTGGATACATTTAATTTGGTACACTGTTTCTTTGCAGTATGTGCTCCTGATGGGTTAAATGCAAGAAATTCATTTATTTGTTTTTAATGTACAGCTTAAAATCCATCCTAATAGAATGACTTGATTATAAAGGTGCACAGAGTGACAGTGAGTTGCCCAGTGCCTCTGTTAGTGATAACTTCAGTGACCGGGGCTACACATCGGATAGTGAAATTAGTTACGACAGGCAGGCAACGGCCAACAGAAGCCCCTCCCCTCTGGAGATCAGACCTATTCATGATAATGGCAGCTGGCTTCTGGTATGATTCTGTAATATTTACATTTCAAATGTTTTTACATTTTATATCTTTACCAATCAACATGATAGCCATTTTCTTATGAATGTGAACAAAGTGCTTATGAATCTGATAGCCATTTTCTCTTGAATGTGAACAATGCGCATATGAATCTTAATGAATATAGTAAGACCATTTTAATGGCTGGGAATTCTGACAGATGTAGATATAAAACATAGATTTCATTTAGACATGAACAGCATTTCTGTGATAAGACACAATAATATTCTGATAGAAATTATTCTTTATTATTGTACAGAAGTAAATATTTCATAGCAGAGAAACTTTACGTAATTAATTTTCAAGCAGTCGCGGCAGCCTTGAGGATAGGGCACTTGCTTTACAACCAAGAGGCTTGTGTTCGATTCTTGATACTGGCGCTGCATTAAACCTAAGGCATTTAACATAGGGAGTAAATGTCCTTCACCAAGCGCCCAGCATTATAAATGAAAGTCATGGGTCTTTTGGACATGACCTTAGAAATGGAGGTCATGCAAGGCATTGGCACAAAAAAGAACCCTCACTGCTAAATCTGAAAGCACCATGCAAAGATCAAAATCTATGTCACTTCATCAGTGAAAATTTTTTGAATGAGTTATAAAAATAAACATGAGGCCATAAAAATTAAGTATCTGGTTCTTGGGGCCCACATGCGTCCATTTAATCACAATGCAGCATTGTGTTATTCAAGAGTAAAATCTCGTTTCGGATTTTAATTTTAGAATTTTTAATTCTTGGTCTCAGAAATGTTTGAATGACATGATTGATACAATGTTTTAAAGCATTTGTTGTATGTAAAATGTAAGTAACATATGGTTTGATGGTAGCAAACATTTCTATGGTGTCTGCACAAATATGGGCAGGTTCTACAATTGTTTGTCTGTGGAATACCATCTTCGGATTTTTGGATTTCATATCAGGAGTCTACTTAGCACTTTGGAATCTCTATCAATACTCGTGTGGAAGTGAGTTACAAGAACTCAAACTCGAACAACTGTATTTGTCTGACAAATATCAGGATACACTAGACGAACACTGATCAGCTGATTATCAATGGGTGTCTAACCTTGTCAATCAAAATAGCATGGGGCTTGGTTTCCTTTAGAAATGGTTATGTTATTGTGTGATCATTTTGAATTTTGGTCTTTGTGAGAGATTCTTAAAGATTTTCAACTTTATTTGACATTTGTGAGATATCACATTTATGAAGATTAACAACAGCTTTGCATAGGAATATACCTATATTATATACTTTTATTTAAAAACAAAATTTAAAGATAACAAGGTTACAATTTGTCACATTAATAGGAAAAGCAACATTGTGTAAACAGTTCATGTCGACTAGCGTGATCTGTCGACTATTGTACACATTGTAGGCACATAATAAGTCCAAATACAAATGTACAGGGAAAATGTTCCCAAGATCGACAAAATTAAACTATGATTAATTGATTTGCAAAGATCCTCATTTAGTGTAAATTCAAGTTTGTTCAGATCATGGCTGCTTTGGCTAGCATAGACCACAATAGTGGATTCATTTGAGATGCACTTAGTGAAGTGTTAGGACTTGAAATACATGTACACTATAAAACATTATTACAGGTCAACAAGGACACACACCAACCCATTAATGAAGATCAGGCCACAGCAAACATTCCAAAGGTGATTCCCAACCAGTACAGCATTGAGTTGAGTGAGGACTTGCATTACTGTGACAGTAAAGCCCTGCTGAAGTCGTCTGAGACCCTGGCTTTCCTAGTCAGGGACGCTGCCCATGTCACTCCACTTAATTTTGAGAGCTGTGTCCACTCCATCCGAGCGTTTGTGGAGGCCAGTGTTAATGGAGGTATGCTAGTTATATGATGATACTGCAGCAATGTTGGTTGTTTTTTTCAATACTACAAATACAGATGCAACCTTCAACATTCAATCATCACTAAAACTCACTATCCTGACATCCAATTGAATCATGAAGGAGCCCAAAAGGGCTGGTGAATTTTTTTATGTAAAGATGTGTTGGTGCAAAATCTATGGCTGATATCACATGTGCTGAACTTGGAAGATTGTTAGCTCTGCTGGCCAGATTAAGTGAAAATTGAATATTTATCAGTTTTAATTCTTTTAACACTTGGCATTGTTTCACAATAATAAGATTGTTTGCCACACTTGTAGCACATGTCCTAAATCATTTCATAACATATACCTTTATACTATATACATAAAATGGTAAACATAGCATACATATAGTTAGGAGGAAAAATATTGAAAGTTGAAAGAATAATTGTCCATTATTGTGTTTGGTTTTTTTTTTGGGTTTTTTTTTTTTCTTGCGTATTTGGTCATTGTTTCTGTTGTAGCTTTCACAGGATTACGTACATGTACATTGTCTGCAGAGAGAATAATATTAAGTGTTAAAGTGTAACTGTGTCATAATCATGCATATTATATATGCTGCATTAAATAAAACTTTTTTCTGTGATTTTTCTAGGTAGGAGAAGGATCCCTGTCTTTGCTAGACAACAAAAACCACAAACCAAACATTCTAAAAAGTCCAAACGAGACGCAGGAAAAATGAAAAAGTCTTCATCCTCACCAAGCCATCTCCAAAACATGTGTCCATCAGATGATGAGGGGGAGGAAGATGGAACAGCAGGAGGATTAGCCTCACTATCAATACAGCTGTTGGATCTTATGCACACACTCCATACACGTGCAGCAACTATATTTACATCCTGGGCAGAAGAACAAAATAATGAAGAGCGAGAATCTATCGATGCCTGTCATAGTGCATTGTGGATAAAGTGTTGGTGTCCTTTATTACAAGGTAAGATCAAAGAATTTATTAACGGCACCTACTGCTGCACATGCACATTGTGTACTATAACAGCATACCTCAGTTTGAAAGACTGTCGGATAATAATTACATTTTCAGATTACTGTATTCTGTACATGTACTTATTTTAGCGACATTCAAATTTTAGCAGCTTTGGCGGTGACACAAGAGCGCTAAAATATGAAATTCTCTATTTACCCATTCTTATATATAGAAGTGCTAATTCATGATTACACTAAATTGTGCATCAGCTCAGAGTATGCCAAGTTTTGAATTTGCTAAAATAAGTACACATCGTACAGTATTAAAAACAAATGTAGTCTCTATTGTGAATGATGTATTGAAGGACAGAGTCTCATTAGCTGTATTTTTACAGGAATAGCCAGGCTATGCTGTGATACTAGAAGACAGGTCAGAAGTCAGGCATTAACTTATCTACAGCGGGCTTTGCTGGTTCATGACCTACAAACTCTCTCGGCAACTGAATGGGAGGCTTGCTTCAATAAGGTACTATTGTAAAATCTATATGACGTGGCAGGGCGGAGCCAAGTGGACTCGGCTACATGTATGACCTAGATGATTCCAAAAATAGGAGTTTAGGTTTAAAAGGATAATTCTTACCTGTACTGTAATAATAGAAAGCACCTGTGCAAAAGTACATGTCAATTTTACCTCTGTTAAATCCATAGGCTTATCCTTATTTAATGTCTTATCCTTAAAATAAACTAGTACTGGTGAAGATTTATAGTGCAGACTGCCTAGTAGGGGCCCTCTAATGTAGCAGGGCCTCCTACTGGGAAGTCTGCACTATAAATCTTCACCCCATCATTGTAAACTAGTACTGCTATACTTAATCATTAATTGGCAATATGAATTTTATCACATTTTACCAAGGTGTGTTTTAAATGAATTCCCTTAGGATAGCCTTTTCGGTGATTATTTATAAATGGCTTTAGTTGATCGATAGAATTGATCGTACTTGGCACTGCATACAAAGTATCCAAAGAACTCTTGTGACTTATTCAGTCTGTCGTAACTAAAAATTATCCATTTGAAAATCTCAAAGTTACTCTGCCCTGCCAAGTTTGTACATTAGTCACAGATAAACAATTGTCAGAAATATCTGACAGAATGTATTTCAAGAAAATATCATTGTTGAAAATCATTGTCTTTGTACTCTGGGCGAACTCTCCAAGAATTTAACATTCACAAACAACGTACATGGATTATTTGATTGGTTCCAGTGCTGTATTTTGATGGAAAGTTTATTCAATCAGAGTACAGAGATGAGATCTGATTATTAGAAAATTGTAGCAAAATCTTTGTAAGATTTATTTTAACTGGAATTACTGTTACCCATGTTTATGGGTATCCATGTGATTAATCCTCCTTCATTTACAAGTACTATTCTTCTGCACTACCCTCTAGGCTTTTTTCAACATTTCCTTAGAAATATTATTTCTACATTTTCCCTCTAGGAGGTTTGTCTGTATTTCCCTCTAGGTGTTGGTTCTACTTTTCCCTGTACATTTTATTTCTACTTTTCCCTATAGGAGGTTTGTCTGTATTTCCCTCTAGGTGTTGGTTCTACTTTTCCCTGTACATTTTATTTCTACTTTTCCCTATAGGTGGTTTGTCTGTATTTCCCTCTAGGTGTTGGTTCTACTTTTCCCTGTACATTTTATTTCTACTTTTCCCTATAGGTGGTTTGTCTGTATTTCCCTCTAGGTGTTGGTTCTACTTTTCCCTGTACATTTTATTTCTACTTTTCCCTATAGGAGGTTTGTCTGTATTTCCCTCTAGGTGTTGGTTCTACTTTTCCCTGTACATTTTATTTCTACTTTTCCCGGTACATTTTATTTCTACTTTTCCCGGTACATTTTATTTCTACTTTTCCCGGTACATTTTATTTCTACTTTTCCCTGTACATTTTATTTCTACTTTTCCCTGTACATTTTATTTCTACTTTTCCCTGTACATTTTGTTTCTACTTTTCCCTGTACATTTTATTTCTACTTTTCCCTGTACATTTTATTTCTACTTTTCCCTGTACATTTTATTTCTACTTTTCCCGTTAAGTGATACAGTTGAACTTCGATATCTAGAACACTGATATCTCGAATACCATGGATCTGTTGAAGTGATTCAAAAGTCCCAACCACTTATTCTTTAAGTATTTCACCCTTGATATCTCAACTCCTCAGATATCTCAAAGTTTTTTCTCAGTCCCATCGAATTCTAGATTTTAAACGAGGTTGGACTGTATTTCTGCAATTCCCTCAAGATGTAATTTCTTCATTTCTATGTTGGCTGTGTTTCTACATTTTCATATGTGTTGTTTGTACATTTCCCTCTAGGTGTTATTTCCCTTTGGGTGCTCTCTAAGGGATTTCTACATTTATCTCTGTGTATTTCCCTTTAGATGTTGTTTGTACATTTCTCTAGGTGTTGTTTGTACATTTCTATAGGTGTTATGTGTACATTTCTCTAGGTGTTATTTGTACATTTCTCTAGGTGTTATTTGTACATTTCTTTATACATTTCTCTAGGTGTTGTTTGTACATTTCTCTATACATTTCTCTAGGTGTTATTTGTACATTTCTCTAGGTGTTATTTGTACATTTCTCTAGGTGTTATTTGTACATTTCTCTATACATTTCTCTAGGTGTTGTTTGTACATTTCTCTAGGTGTTATTTGTACATTTCTCTATACATTTCTGTAGGTGTTTTTTGTACAATTCTTTAGGTGTTATTTGTGCTTTTCTCTCTTAGTAGTATGTATATATTTTCCCCTAGGTGTTGATTCTACATTTCCGTTTAGATGGCATTTCTACATTTCCGTTTAGGTGTTGTTTGTACATTTTTCTCTAGGTATTATTTCCCCTCCTGACCAAGCTTTTGGAGAACATTAATATACAGGACCCCTCTGGTATGGAGGAGACCAGGATGAGAGCTTCTACATTACTTTGCAAGGTATACAAACAAAACTAATAAATACCAATAATACAAACTTTTATAGAAATTATCATTACATGTAAAAGAATGTTTTCACATACTGTACAATCAGTGATCAGTTCTTAAACAGGTGTTTTCCAAACTGAAAACAAGGGCTCCACATTATAAGGCTCCTATGCAAAGCTCCACTAAGTGGGAGTTTTCCTTCAGACAATGCTCCACAAAGTAGGGCATACTTTCCAGACAATGCTCCACAAAGTAGGACATGCCCTTCATACAAAGCTCCAAAAAGTAGGACATACCCTTCATACAAAGCTCCAAAAAGTGGGGCATTCCCTCCAGATATGGTATTTCTCCTCCTGTCACCTAGATATTTTACATGCTTGGCAAGTTTGATCACAAAAAAAAATCTTTTTAAAAAATCAGCACATTTTGTAAACAGCAGTGGAAATCTGAATTATTTCCCATGAAAATGTGATTAGTGGGAGAATGCTGCAATTGACTTCTTTTTTTAAAAAGAAGAAAAAAGACAAAAATCCCCTCCTTTGTCATGCAATTTGCTACAAAAATACTTTCAGCCATTTATAGGGATAAATTCACAGTTCTTATAATCTGGATTCAATTTCAAGAAATTAGATACAATCAAACAATCCAAATCAAAATCTCGATTCAATGTCACTGTATTAGAACGGTATTATTTTTGTACACAAAGAACTTCAGAAATTTCCTTATAGAGACCTTAACCCTATACATTAAACCTTGAAAATCAATCAGAACCCAGATCTTTGTGTAAGGTAGGATTCCTGTTGATAAAAATCAAATGAGAAATGTTGCAGAAATCAACATAAACATGCATACAAATGAATAGTCATGATATAGTATCTCCATAGCAATTCTGTTGTCAGGGGGATAGGAGGTGAGATCAGAATGATTGCAGTACATTATCCACTAACACAATTGAGTTGTTTCAGGTTTTCCTCCAGCATCTGAGCCCCCTGTTGTCACTGAGCACCTTTACTGCCCTGTGGCTGACAATATTAGATTTCATGGACAAATACATGCACGCTGACAACAGTGACCTCTTGGTAAGTCTGCAGCAGTCGTAACTACTCAGTTATTTCTGTGACCTCTTGGTAAGTCTGCAGCAGTCGTAACTACTGTTATTTCTGTAACAGCAAATAAATCTTATATGTATGTTGACACTGTCAGAATCTGTGGTGTACACAATTGTAACAATGATGTCTCAACCATACATTATGATATGAAACACAAACTTTGGAGACTAAAACAAATGCAGCTAAGATATCATACATATCTAAGATATTGTACCATGATTTCCACTGGTACATTTATGTAGTAGCGTGAATAAGACATATAAATGATGATATCAAAAAATGAATTTGTTATGAGAATTGATAATAGAATAACACACTATATGTAGAGATTTTGTTTTAGCCTTTTAACTTCATGTATGCATCTGCCGAATATTTGCATCGATTCGATGCAATCTTTATGCTTCATTGATGTCTGAGTCTTCTTTTTGGTTATGGAAAAGGATGAGTGAGATCCAATTGAAGTCTGCATAGTACAGACATAAAAGTCTGTCGATGCCCTGAAAATATAGTTGGTCATAAAAGTCTGCAGTACCCTCTATAATCACTAAGTCGATAAAACAAAGAAATTTCAAAGTTTTTATGTGAGAAGTGATACGTTACAGATTAAGTACAGTATACATGTATATAGAATTTTGAGGTATTTGAGTATTTTACAGTCGGAGGCTATACCAGAGTCGCTGAAGAACATGTTGTTGGTGATGGACACGGCCAACATATTCCACACATCAGACGGAGCCGAGTCGCAGCTCTGGAAACTCACATGGGACAGGATTGACTCATTTTTACCACAATTGAAGAATGAGCTTTTCAAGCCAAAAACTTCAGGTTTGCATTGTATATTATATGTACAGAAAAACACTGATATATAGCAAATGTCTTGGGGCCTAAGGGACAATTTTGTTATAAGCATAAGCACTGTGGCGAATCACGTGACTTTATGGTCAGTTACGTGGAAAAATGATGACAAAAGTCAACACAAGGGAAGATTCAAACGAGAAAGTAACACCTTTATCAATAACAAATTGTCACATAACTTATATCAACATTTGAAGGATTTTCTCAGGAACAAATCTAGATACATGTATTAAAATTGTAGTTCTACATGCGTTAGAAACAGAGAACACTATCACAGTTTTCTGGCGGTCGGAAAGTTTTTGACTGAAAACAAAAAACTGTCAAATAATAAACACAAATACACAACTTTGTATCATTTAGTACAGGGAGGAATGTCTGAAATGGAGATCTTTAATATTTTAAACTGTTGATGAAAGGGAGAAATTCATTATATCGTTTTCTTATTTTGTTCTAGGGGAGACCCCAGTGATTAGCTCTCAGCCCATTCCCAGTGCTGCTGCACCAGTAGCTCAGACGTTACATGAGCAGCAGACACCTGCAGAGTCACTAGCTTCTCAGATCCCACCAGAAGTCCCACTAGAGGGCATCACTGTTGTTAAGGAACACAGTCATGGTATGCATGGTTTATTACCATATAGTATTATTCAGTTTTAGCACCTTTAATTGCAAGTATAGAAATAAATATATTTCACAAACTTTGATTCTTTGAATAATCATACTATCAAGATCAATAAACAGTGTTGTATTTCTTAAAGTCATACATTTTTACATTATATGACATCACAGCATATATAGTAATGCAGTGACATATATATATATTTATATATATACAGAGAATTGACTGGTCCTATTTCAGACTTCTACCATGGGTCATCTGAGGAGGGTGATTCCCCAACCCCACAGCCTCATATGGCCCTCTCTCACTATCTTAGTCAGCCCCATTGCTCACCCGTCGGGCACCACCCACACGTCTCGGTGCATAAAAGCCATATTAATCCTGAGCCCCCTGTTCCACTTTTGTTGCACCCAGATATAATGCCCTCCACTCCTGTTCAGTTTGTCACATCACAAGTAAGTAAAACTGCATGTCCAGGGACTGGGCTTGGGTTTGGAGCTAGGGTAGTATATAAGCCAACAGGCTTCTGGGTTACACATACAACTTGCTTTTACAGAATTCCAGGGGACTGTTGCATCCTTTGCAAAGTTGCAGGGTATACTTGTATTATTTGCTTGCATGTAGGAACCGTTTAATGAGTACCAGTCCACGTCGTTAGCATATTGACTACATTGATAGAAAGCAGGGAGAGGAAGTATGTCTGTTGCTTACTGCATCAAATGTTATAGGTCGTAGGAATCGTATGTAACACAGTTGTAAATACCATAATGCAATACCATTCAAGATGCCAATTTCATAATCACCACAGTGGACAGCAGCTTTTAGGTCAAAAGGTCTCAAAAGGTCAAAGACTCGAAGACATTAGTCAAATGTAACAATGTTAGGAACACCATGTAAAGAGTATCATTCAAGATATTGATCATGGAATGCGTATAGGAAGAGAAAATGATACCTAGATTATACCGTCATTTGTCAGAATGAGATCAAGTTTAAATGTGACAATATTTTGGACACAATATAGAGAATACCATACTAGGATTTAACTCTCAGACTTGCTTCAGAGATGCATATAGGGAGAGGAAGATGCCTATTGATTTCTGGAAGAAAGGGTTACATGTCAAATTAAGTCAGCAATCATAAAAAAGACTGGGTTTATCAGTCTCATACTAAGTCAGCAATCTTAAAAAAAAAAAAAGGACTGGTTTGTCGATCTCATGAATTGTACTTATTGAGAATTGAGCTCTAGGGCAACAGGTCATATAGTCTGTACTCAAATGAAACAATGGTGTGACCACAATAAATGGAATACCTGGTTCAAAGAAGACAACTGTTGATTTATAGGTCAAAGGTTAAATCACATGTCCTGTATCTGAAATTTTATCATTCTCAAAGGTAAAAAGCCCTAGGGTAGTAAATCTTCTTTCTTTATAATATATAATAGATTTAATTATATATAAAAACGTAAGGAATCTCCCACTCTAGGATCATATTCATCAACTTCCTGATAAGATTTCAGATACCTATAGTTAAATGTTGTCTTACAATGTTTCCTGATGGTACTTATTGAATGGTGGCATGTTAGGAGGAGGTACTCAGCTGAATCAAATGAATGGGTTCATACTTCGTATACCAGCTTTCACAACACATACAGGGAATGATGGCATATTTTCAGGGTACTCAACTTGATGGGTTCATACTTTTATATACCAGTTTCCACAACACGTTTGGAAGAGGGGGGGGGGGTATATATTCCAAAATACTTAGATTGAGGTATATATTTCTGGAGGTTAATTTTGTATACAAATAAACTTCGAATTTGAAACAAAAAAGAAGCATATCCTTGCTGATGTTATTAGAACATACCTAAATGTAGGTACCCTAATTTTTGATACATTGGTGTTTTTCTCCAATATCACTACTGATGCAATTCTGATAATGAGCAGAATTTTTGATAAATATTATCATTTCATATTATATTTTGGAGTTATAAGGGTTTATCTTGGAGTATGAACATTTTTTGGATTTGTATTTTCAAATTCATTTAGGCTAATTAAATATCCATCATTAACAATACTGCATCTTAAGTTAATATCCTATGATAGAAAGTCATACCAATATAGTATGCCCTTGTACAAATGCCTATGTTTGATATCAAATTAGATTTGATTCATGAAATGTCTAAAATTCAGTTTGAACTCAGAGTTCATGTACATGTATATGAAATTGACCCCAATCTGGGTATAAAAATATATTGCCAAAATATCATTCTTGCTGCTTTATGACCTTTCGTGGATGAAATTGACACTGTATCTGATGAGAATATTGCCTGTTTCTTGCTATATGTAGCCTGCACATCTTTGAACACTTGCCAATCCTCTCAACACACCTCTACTACTGTGTTGTCAATAGACTTTGTGTGTCCGTTTTGCTTGCATGGCTGTATAGGTTCAAGGGTAGCATTAGTTTTGAAATAGCTACATGTACATTGTATATACAGTGTAAGGGTCTAATTGGCTCCTAAAATTATTAAAAATTCTGAAATCTTTGAGATCTGAAATGTATATTTTTTTTAACTTGAATTTGTGTGTGACTAAATCATAAATGTAAAGTCAGACAGCATTTTATTGAATACTGTCATTTTCCCACAGAAATCATCACTTATAGTACTTTTGTTGTGGTTGAAAAGTTGATTTTAGAATATGAATTAATTCAACTAATCTTTGATCGATACAAATACTATTTAATTCCATGGAGTGTTAATTTCCCAGATTATCATTAATTTGGTCCGCAGGGTATGAAATTCCGCCGAGCTGCATGTGACTTGCATAAAATGAGCTTACATACTAGTATGAAATTAGGCAGATTTTATGTGCACATGGACTTTATGGAAATATACAACGCGTGTAAAAATGTATATTTACCGTAATAATTATGTTTTTCCATGTGCTCTATGTTTGTAAACTGTAAAAATATGCTATTTTTCATCAAAAGTTAAAAAATCTGGGAAAAGTTGAACATTTATAATGTCATATGTGTATTTAAGATGTCATAGCTTAGAATTACCAGCATTTTTCTATAAGTGTACATGACAAATTGTACATCAATAAGCTATGTATATACTCCACATCGGTATATAAAAGTAAAATATTTTGTTTTAAAAAATAAATGGAAGTCATTTTAAGGGCCAATGTAGACCTATACCATACAATGTCCTATAATGACTCTTTCTAAACATTGGGCATTGTCAACCGATACATACATTCAGGTGATTGATTGCTGCACATCACATATACCATTTGTGCTACTTGTTTTATGCTATATAGTCTGTTAAAGAGCTCTTGTTACTTGTTCACTGTCAATAGGTCCAACTTTAGATAAAGAATTACGGACTTACTGTGTGAATATATACTTGTATCAGACATTATGTTGTGCCATAAAATTTCTTCGGGATTGGATACACAGCACGAAGTGTATATGCTTTAATTGATCCTGCCCTTGATTTGTATCCATATATAAGCATCTTGTGAACTTGTATCCATCCTTTACACATTGCATAGCATTCTGATGCATTAGTATATTTCTTATGCATTATATAAAACTTCAGTTTTACTTGACTGTTTATTGTATCTTGACGAATGCTTCTTACTGTGCGCATTTTTTTTTTTATGACACCCTGAAAATGAAGGGCATTTAGTTTTCTAGCATGTTTATCTGTGGCAAAATACTTTTAACCTATGTAACTTCTGAGCTGCAAGTTAGAGGGCATTGCTATTTAGTAGGGGTAATCTTTGAGGCAATGCTTTTCAACCGTGCCTTGCTTAACAATCTTGTGACCTTCAACCAACCTATCAACTTCTGAACTACTGTAAAGATATCTTATTGAGCAATTGTACTATATTTGTTGGAAAACGGGTTTTAGGTAACAGGAATTAGCAGTTTCCTCAAATAAAGAACTGCAACTCCAACCGGAACATTAGTGAGCATTTAGTGATGTATCTGTACATGATTTAGTGCCAAAAGTAAAAAGTGCTTTAGAAATAGAATACTCAACCAAATATAACAGAGAGTGATAGAGCTGTGATAATGCCATGCCAATAGTTCAAGTAAAAGGAAAATTAATAGTTACTTGGGTCAGTGTGTCACTCATTCATTCATGTTTCACAAATATGTCTTGTTTATTTAGTCTAAGAGTCTAACTAGCAGGGCCAATGTTAAACATCTGTTAAAGTTTTTTTGTTTTATTTTAGAAAACACAAGGAAAATTAATTATTCTAAAGTAGAATTTGATAATGAAACTTGAAAATCTATGTGAAATTAGACATTACCCAAGTGAATCACATTTATTACATAGTAAGATCGATGTGATCACTTTCAGTAATGATTACAGAGGATATTCAAGTTTTTTTTTTCTGTCTTGTGTTTTGATTCAGGCTGGATACACAAACTTGATGATACAGAACAGCTTAGTTTTTAAGTTTTCACAAGTACTTGAAGTTCATTCAATGTTTGACCAATTTCTTTCAGAGAGCCCAAGAGGAAATTCAGGCCAACAGCAGCAGCCAAATGATAGAAAACCCATAATTCTTCCACCTGCCTCCTCAGTGCAGCACCCTGTTCACACCATATAGACTTGTTAGTATTGTACAGAACTTCCAGCAATACATTGGAAACGATTTGTTTATTTTGTCAAATGCAG
Organism: Ostrea edulis; assembly: GCF_947568905.1. Lineage (NCBI taxonomy): Eukaryota > Metazoa > Mollusca > Bivalvia > Ostreida > Ostreidae > Ostrea > Ostrea edulis. Next base: position 24,065,791 of record NC_079167.1, on the reverse strand, counting down.
ACTTGCATCGATTGTTATCAAATGTCATCTAAAATACAGTTGTGTGTTATCAAATACATTATGTACATTGTGCATTTTCATACCATTGTTAACACTTCTGTTGAAAGTGTCCCTTTATTGGATACACCGTTTACTTTTTGAAGTATTTTCATGAAATACACTCCGACATTGGGAAATGGTTTAAACACATTATCAAACAATGACTCATTATTATTTTGACATACATGTGCTTGCAGGAAACATGTAAAAGATAGAAGATGGAAATGTTGGAAGATACTCATATTTTCTTGATTGTAGTAGTAGATGATATTAGATGGTATGTCTTAGTTTCCGTTTGTTCGTGTATGTGGATATAGATAAACAATGTTATGTAAATTGTGTAGATATGTGAGCTTATTTATCAACTTTGTTAACTGTTACAAAGTTATTGTTCTTTAGTTTGTGATTTTACACAAATTTTATATTTATTTTCATGTAAATACATATGTAATAATTGAATAAAATTTGTTATAATTGTTCTTTGGTGAAATAGGTGTACAGTTATCTATATGAATACACTGAGTTACTGTTTGTTTTCTAGATTATACAAATTTATCATTGTCTGCATCTTAGTATGTTATATATATATATATATATTATATATATATATATATATATATATATATATTGGCCATTGTCTCTATCTAATTAATGTAACAAACTAATTGACAGGGAAATGAGTTGTGGTAGAGAAAACAATTAATGCAGTTTGCCCACTAACACCCACATAATGTTTAATTAATATTTTTGATAACTTATATATATATATATATTGGCCATTGTCTCTATCTAATTAATGTAACAAACTAATTGACAGGGAAATGAGTTGTGGTAGAGAAAACAATTAATGCAGTTTGCCCACTAACACCCACATAATGTTTAATTAATATTTTTGATAACTTGTCCTTACTATGAAAATTTGATTTACAGGGAATGAAAATACTAGGTTTGGTGATTGTTCATAACAGGCCTCTCATTGTACTTTTACATGCATGTTCAGGGCTATCATATTCTAAATCAAAGAAAAGTTGTATAGAATGTGTATTGTGATATCAAGTGATTGTAATGATATCTGTATCAAACATATTTATTGTGTTAACGTGATAAGACTTTTAAAAGCATAGTGAAAATAAAATGTTTCAAACAATACAATATATTTGAGTTTTGAATTGGGAACATATATTAGGGTGAAAATATTATGTACATTTAAAGAGTTTGGTATGAACATTATGTAATCTGCATGCTGTACTGCAAAGTTAGATACATAAAATATTGGTGCAAACATTTTTCCCCAGAATTCTTCTCTAAAGTGACCAAGGATCAATCTCTTGTTTAGGAATTGCTAGCATACACATTCTGTAGTTTTGGCAAATACATTTGTATATTCTTTTACTTTGGGGCAATCTACCGATGTTCAAAACTGATCTTACAAGTGAAAATAATAATAACGGAAAATGAACTTTGTCAAAAAAGAGGAACCAGAAATTGCGGGGGGGGGGGGGGGGGGGGGGGGGGGCTGACTTTATGAGGCAGGGGCTCCGAGGACTGCCTTGAGGCCCCCACTGGGTCCAGGGCACCCCCTGGAGCTCCTGGATTTTATAGGGTTTGAAATATGTCTCCTATTTAAGTCATTTGTAGCTATTTTCTACCATTTTTAATAAGGTGAAATGAGTAAAATGATGCAAATTTAAAGGGGTTTTGGGAGAAAAAAAGTTCCAATAAAGTAATTCAAGAAATCAAAAGATTTGGTCATTTATTCCTCCTGGGAGTGGAATAAATTTTTTGCTTCTTTTATCGTTTGGTATATTTTTCTAAACAAGATACCACGATTTACTTTAATTTTGAAAATTAAAAATCCGCCACTGATCATGCACATATAGATAACAGAGATTGCACCCCTTTCATTTAGAGAGTGGGTGGACAACCAAGTAAGTAAATTTTATTTAAAGTCGGCACTGTATACAATAGTAACAAATAACATGAGCTCTTTAAAAGCCGACTATCAGACAAAATATCACAAGGTAAGCATGCAAAAAACAACAACACATATACATATTTACATGCATACTGTGGGGCCATATAAATTGTGGCGACCTATCGGCTTCCGTAGAGACGCAGATTACATTAATGGAATGCTAATAATGATCACTTAAAAAGAAACCGTACAATACAACTATAGACCTGACCTGACGAAAGTTATACGCGCATCAGATGATGAACCAGTCGCGAGAACTTCCGAATGACATTTGGCGCGGAAATACATCAAACACCCTATATGATGTCGTCTGACTGAAAATGTTAAACAGATTGACTATCGAGAGGTAAGTATAATAATAATAATAGTTTATTCACCAATCAAGGGCCCTCGGGGGGCATGTACATGTTAACAGGCAATTAATTATAACAATGAAAATAAATAACAATCATTTAGAAGTACTACCGGTAATACTGACAGAGTTCACACTTCTGCACTGCACATATCTATATAATTATATATGAAATACTGATTACAGACAAGATTTAAATTAACAACATGATAAATAAAATAACCCAACTGCCTCACATAACAGTTACTGGGATAGCAGATAATGATAGTGTCGTGTGAATACTTCTATAAAAGAGAATAATAGCATTATATGAAAGAATAAAAAAAAAAAAACAACAAAAAACCCCCACAATATGTTGACCTGATTACAGGGAGCACCAAGGGACAGTGCCTGTTAACAGTCTGGTAATAAATTTATTGTACCAGACCGTTGGTCTTGTACTCCCAGTAACCAAGACAGCTTACTATTGTAAAGTAAAGGAAATGTGTAGAATGCAAAGACATGTATTTGCTGTATCACATTACACTGTTCAAAATCATCTTACTGAATACAACATGCTAGTATATTACATATTTACACGCAGGATCCAGTTGTTCTGAATGTTTTATTTCTAAAGCAGGAAGGTTAGAATACTTATATAAAAGAGAATAGCGTTATATGAGAGAATAAAAACACGATATGTTGACCTGACTACAGGGAGTACCAAGGGACAGTGCCTGTTAACAATCTGGTAGTAAATTGTTGTACCAGACTGTTGGTCTTGTACTCCCAGTAGCCAAGACAGCCTACAGGTGTAAAATATGAAGAGAGAAAATGTGCATAATGCAATGAAATGTAACATTTGTAGTATTATATCCCACTGTTTAAAATCATCTTACTAATTTGGATGAGAATATTTTCATCTTCATTGGTCATTAGCCATATAAGCTTTTGATCACTGTCCATCTTTACAAAATTCTTACATGATTTGTCTATCATTTGGAATAAAATAACCCTTTCTTCTGATAAATGACTACATGAGAATAAAAAATGTTTTTCGTCATCCACTGAATTGTTGTTGCATCTTAGACAAAATCTCTCGTGTCGAGGGATTTTTTGGTAACGTCCCCTTTCAATGTTTAGTCTATGAGCTGATATACGGAAACGTGTTAGACTTCTCCTTTGCTCAAAATTTTTAATTGAACTCAAATAATTCTCAAAACCAAAGTTTTGTTTAGCAACTTAGTTTTTTATCTGAATTTAATGTAAGGTGTGAATGCCATTCTTTGATGTAATGTTTGAATAAACAATCTTTAAGAGCCTTTTTAAACTGGTATGCCCCTTTAATGGGCAAATCTCTAATCCCATTAATATTGGTTATGAAACAGTTTATAGAACCAAACCATGATGAATTGTTTTGTTCAAAAAGTAATTTTGATTCTCGATATGTAAGTACATGTACATATGGTTGCATCAGGAAAAGTTCATTTCAGTTCCAAGCGTGTGTTTGTATTCCTATTTCTCCAGAATTTGTAATGATCGCTTTTCATACAAGGCCCTATAATTAAATGACTGATGCAAGGCAAAGTAGTCGAGCATACCGTATACTACCAGTAACAACCACCACCCATTTTTTAAAAATTACCCAAAACAATAAAAATCAGGTGCAATTACCAATTTTGAGGATGCTGATTTCAAATCTGGATTCCTTTTACTCCAATTTCTTATAGAAAATGAGGTATAGTGTCTTAAACACCCCTACCGTCAGGTTGCCAAAAAGGAAAATGTATCATTTCGCATCAGAAAGTGACCCAACTTTATTTCTTGAAACACCATTACCCAAAACAATAAAAATCAGGTGCAATTACCAATTTTGAGTATGCTGATTTCAAATCTGGATTCCTTTTACTCCAATTTCTTATAGAAAATGAGGTATAGTGTCTTAAACACCCCTACCGTCAGGTTGCCAAAAAGGAAAATGTTTCATTTCGCATCAGAAAGTGACCCAACTTTATTTCTTGAAACACCATTACCCAAAACAATAAAAATCAGGTGCAATTACCAATTTTGAGTATGCTGATTTCAAATCTGGATTCCTTTTACTCCAATTTCTTATAGAAAATGAGGTATAGTGTCTTAAACACCCCTACCGTCAGGTTGCCAAAAAGGAAAATGTTTCATTTCGCATCAGAAAGTGACCCAACTTTATTTCTTGAAACACCATTACCCAAAACAATAAAAAGCAGGTGTAATTACCAATTTTGAGTATGCTGAATCCAATTCTGAATTCCTTTTACTCCACTTCCTTACAGAAAATGAGGTATAGTGTCTTAAACACCCCTACCGTCAGATTGTCAAAAATTGAAAATGTTCCATTTCACATTAAAAAGTGACCTGAAAGTTATTTCTTGAAATAATGCATACAATATAAAAGGAAAACAATTAATACTAAATTGTTCCATGAACATTCTTAGTTGTTTTGGAAAGAATATATCTCACCTCTGGACTTCACAGATACAGGAAAGGAAGAGGAATACGGAGCGGATCAACGATCTTAAATTTAATCAGATTGGGCCATAGCCTAAAGAACTGACGAACAGGAGGAAAAGTAAAATTAATAGGAAAACTGATTTATTAAACATCAGCAAGTCTTCTCCGAGAACTTCTGGTAGAGCTGTCCGGGGGGGGGGGGGGGGGGGGGGGGGGGGGGGGGGGGGGTGGGGGGGTGGCTGAGTTGCATCATTATCAGAATTTACCGAAACAGTGGACTCTGGCTAGTCTGGGGGCTGAGCTAGTTGCATCAGAATTGACAGAAGCAGAATTCTCTGGCCAGTCGGGGGGCTGAGTGCATGGTATCAGAATCTATTATAAATTTATTTATTTTTATTTTTTCAAAATTCAGAAATTTAAAAACTGCATGATCAGATTTTTTAGTAACACTAATAATTAATTAATGTCACTTTATTGCGATGACTCTTCAAGTACAAACCATGATATTAAAAAAACAATGAAATGAAATGATAAATAAGTAAATAAAATATTTGTAAGTTACTTTATTTATCCAGGGACCTATATACTAACTAGTAGGTCCCTGATTTATCTGTAAGTAAGTCACTATAGAAAATTGCATCATCTGTAGCTTATGACCCCTTTTGCCTTAATTGCCTTGTAATTAATATTGTTGAAAATTTGGCAAATAGCATTTTTAACCCCCCAGTCCATACCTTTATATTTTCTTTAAACGCTAAATCCAGCTAATTCAGTGAGGAGGAAATGTCACTACCATATTTCGAATTTCCTCTAGACTATATCAAATTAAATACCGCACTGCTATCAGTCACAGATTGACACTGGTAGGGGTATGGGGACCTGGTCTGTGAGTGTGATTGAAAAGATTCTGATGAAAATAAAGATTCACTCATCATTCAGAAATGTATGAACATTGTATTAATGTATACCACCGGTACGTTGTGAGTACGTTAATAATGGGAGTTATCTTTCCCTGGATATCTAAATCAATCAAATACTATGTGAACACGGGCAACTATCGTCCATGTTTGACCTCGGTATAATTTATTCATGCATAGAATGTATTAATATGTCACTCTTTGTTGCGTATTTCACAGTTAAGTAAATGTTTACTTATACTCGCTCTGCTTAATCGCTTCAATTTCAAAGGGATTTTCTGGAATGTGCCTAATCACGTGAGATACGCTAAATATAGCTATTTTAGATCCGAACGATCAACTTCGCATCATTCGTAGGCTCTAGGTTTATCCATACTAGCCCGTAAAAAATAGGGTAGAACCTCATCCCACTTTTCCTGTAGAAATAAAAATAGAACATAACGTGCCACCTAGCGAGCGTGGTTGTTGCTACTACCAGGGACCTATATACTAAGTATATAGGTCCCGGGTACTACGTAACTTCTGTGGAAACGAGGGGGCTGGAGGTTATATTCAGTCTCAGAAACGAGGGGGATAGAGAAGACCAAATACAAATAACCCCCTCGTTTCCACAGAAATTTCGTAAGTACGACATTGATGGTGGTATCGCGCACATACCGTTAGGGTGAGCAACTAGTGAGCTACACATGCACTTTCCAGCATGCTGTATATGATCTGTCAACATTTGTTCGAAAAAGCATTGCAGATCAAGGAAACTGTATAGGTCTAGCAGCCAAAAGTCGTCAATATTACATGGCAAATTTTGTAATTTTTATATCGGATCAGATATCAGCGGCCGATGGTTTTGAGGACTAATATTAAGTTGCATAAAATTTTCCTATTTTTCAATTTACATTATTAATATTTTTAAAGTGTTTGAATACTATGAGGGACTGTTTTGGTATTTATTGCCATTTTTCAACTATTTGAATATACCAATTCGAGAAAGTGATATCGCTTTAAATAGCATTTGTGCATGATTTGATGGTATCTATTTGAATAGATGATATCGATAATTACCTATATTTGAATAAGCGATATATCACCATTAAAAGCTTCTTGATTTCAAATCTGGGCGATGTCACTTATTTAGAATTAATATCTGAGATAAGGGTTTGACACTAAGGCACGTCTGACCGACTGAGTCTACTAAATGATATTCTGAACGTCTGAGGCGGTTACTTGTAGTTGTTACTTTGGCGCAAAGTGTTTACACCATTTATTATTTTCGTATTCTTTTATAGAATCAATTCTATAATTATCAGATCCCGACACGAACTTACAATTTGCAGTGTTTTCCTTTCTGCACCATATGCAATAAATGAGATCATCATTGTATTCAAATCAGGGCTGGTTCTCCTACCAAGCACACTAAAATTTTCTTTGTCGCTTTGTTTCCTCACACTTCTTCTTAGCGACAACTTTCTCTGTAAGAACGGGTTGTTTCACTGATTTCCTATCAGGAATTGCATATTCTTTATATTTTAGAAGGGGATCATTATCCCCGCCGGAAATATACAACTGGCTTACAGGGCATGTGCGTCAATAATACTTGGTAGCCCGATCCTGATTTTATTAAACATGGTTATCGACGGGCCTATTGCTTAATTTAGAAGACCGAAATTTTTTTATCAACTGAAATTCTACCCTGATTTACCTTGCGTATACAGTTTTATTTGGAAAAACTGAAGTAGTCTAACATGTTTAATATCGGAAATACTATAAACAAAACAAAAACTCAATACTGGACATTTGGTCAGGAACTATACAAACTTTAACTGGACCGATCCATTTTTTACCGGAAATGTCTGACGGTCCGACATATTTCGCATACTCTGATCTCACCCATTTGAATCTAGATAAAATCACTTTTTCAAAAAGTTGAGATCACCTCTTTAATTTAAATTTATACAGTCAACTCTTGATAAACCACCACCTTTTGAATTTATGGCGTTATAATGAATTTGGCGATGAACTGAATTTACGCCATCTTGGGAAGAAAGAGTTACTTTTCTTGTATATGTAAGAGTTATCTTTCCTTTATGTACAAATGTAATGTAAAAATATCTCATAATTATTTTTCCAAATTTCTCTAACATGATTGAAATAGTTTTATCAATGATAAAGCTTCGTTTTAAAACAATACACAAACAATGTACATATACACATTATGTTTCAAGTTATTTAAGTAAACCTTGTCCTTTTTCGGTATTTAGCGCACCGCGTGGCTGTTTCCTGGTAGTTGCATGAGCCATCATTAATTGGACGAAGATCAAAGTATTTCAAAGTCCAATTTTTTGAAGCTGAAATATCACTTGTTGTCTTCCTTTTTATGGACTTTTCTCATAAAACAGTAGAATAATTAGAGATTTCCTGTAGTGTACATTAATTTCGGATGGTTTCTGTGGTAATGTAATAATATGCTTATTTTCTTAGAATTTAACAGAAACCTCTTTCGTGCCGAAGACATAGCTAAACTAAATATTTTTCCCAGAGGTAAAAACAACAAGACAACGGTTCAGGTTGAGTAATCATCTTGTTTATTTAATACAGGGTACCTCCTGTCCAGGTGTACACCGGAGATCGATAATGACCAATTTTCCACATCACTGATCATGTGCAGCCATGGCGGTTTATCGAGATAATAATTAAACACTTTGATATAGACTTTTGTAATAAAAAGACTGTGGCAAATGGTGATAGCGAATTTGGCGTTTTAACGAGAACTTTAAGTAATAGAAAAAATGTTCTTAGAAAAATGCGGCATTTATAATAATAACGAAAATGGCGATGAATTGAGTGGCAATAATTCGAGAATTAACTGTAGTTGATATCACCTGTTTGAATAAGTGATATCACTGAATAGTTATTGTCTTTGATATCTTTACAAGTTGTATAATGATGGCTATTTCCTCATGAACGCAATGCAGCTGTAGACAATGCACATATGAATACAGAAATTTCTACTTGATAAATTTAGTAATATAGTACTTCTATATTTTAACAGGTTAAGGTGAAAACATACTCTGTAATGAACCTGCATCTCTGCATATATATTATAGTAAATAAATTAATATTATAAATTTATTGAACCAGTCTCTGCATATAATGAATAAATTCATTGAACCAATTTTAACTGCACAAAATTAGTGAAAATAATTCAAAATTAAATTTCCAATACCCAGCAGAATTAATTTGATATATAGAGTAATTAATATTTTTCTTTGAATGTTTTCAAAAGTTCAACTCCCAGGAGTACATTGTGTACTTTGCTATTGATAGTCTCTCAACGAGATGGGAATATTCAGGGGCTTTTGTGTTGTTTAAAAGAACACTGCTCCCTAATATTAGAATTTTGTCTAAATATGCAGAACATGAAAACTATTTTAGATTTCAAAACCCACGGAGCTACCAAGTAAACTTTTAACTCAGGTGACTGATAAGGCCCGTGGGCCTCTTGTTGTTTTTCCTTGCTATAATAACATCTAAAAGTATGGTTTGCCAATTTTGCTAAAACTTTTGGGTTCCTTTGCAATAGATATTGCATATCAGATACATGTAATGCATTACTCTTGTCACTGTCAAGCCTGTTAAAATTTAGTTCACACATTTGAAATGTAATCGTCATAGCCTGAAGTAACTATCTGATATTTGGCTAAAATTCAGAACTAAAAATGTTGTTTGACATATATAGAGGTATTAAAAAAATTCCTGGGAAGTAATCCGAAGTAACTGTATGCCTCATTGATAAAATTTAGCTGATATTTAAAGTATAAGAATTTTTGTCATCTTCATGTAACTTTAATAATTTTAGAGATTTTTATGATTAATATCCATATGTAAGAATTATTTACTCCATGAATATTTAAGATCAAAGATTATTTCTACTTTAAAATGCTTGTTCATTTGTGAATCATTTTCAGAGTGTGGCATATTTATTCTTTAAAGATTGGGAGAATCTACAGAAATGTCAGAAAATGCAGTTCAGATTGGAAGAGTGGGTGCCAACGAGAAACTTGGCAAAAAATTGCACATAGCTGCAAAATGTGGCAATAGAAAAAAATTGAAAAAGATTCTAGCAAAAGGTAAATTTACTCTTATGTTGAGACAGAATTTAGTGATCAGGGAGTTAGTTTATATAGTATACATGTAGAAGGTACAGATGCTGGTCAGTTATTGTTATAAAAGATGATTTAATTTATAATCATTAAAAAACATTTTGCAATATCAGTGGTAACACCTGGAGAACCACATTGCTTTGTTCAGATTTTATAATCTTGATTTTGCTTTTCATAAATATAATTAAAATACTTTAATACTAATCAAGATTATGCATGAGGGAAATTGTGGTGATTTATCAAAGAATATGAAAGCCCAAGAAAAGACACTGACATAAAAAGTTACTACACCAGCTGCCTATGAGCACAATCATGATCATTTTCAAGCATGTATACTTGAACAGTGGTAAGGTTTCTTTATGATATCAAAATCATGACTGTCAATCAAAATAAAACTTTTATAGATTTTCCTTTTAGGTATTCATGTGGATTATTCAGATAGTAATGGGCAAACAGCACTCTTCTGTGCTTGTTATGAAAAAAGAGAGAAGGTTGTTGATATTTTGCTGAGCCATGGAGCAAACCCAAATGAGTAATTATGTAACAGTCTTATTTAATGCAAATTATATGAGATGGATAAAAACAATTCTAATTCTGTTATAACACAGCAAATTATATACAATTTCTTTACATTGATAATTGTGAGCAATGTTAAGGTAATATTCAGGATATGGTATGGAGCATGATATTTCTTCACTCTTGCCTTTAGAATGATAAAATTTTTTCGTTTATTTCCTCTAGAAAAAGTGATAATGGAGCTACCCCTGTTCATGTTGCAGCTCTTTGTGGAAATTTGAATATTCTTTCAAAACTGCTGTTACACAATGGAGATTTAAGACTTCATGATAATGAAGGTTATTCTGTAAAAGACTGGGCACTAATGCAGCATAATCCAAAAAAGCGATTGAAAATTGTTGAATTTTTGGAGAAAACCAGATTATTTGCTTTAACCAGATCTGGCCATGATTTGGGAGATATCACACGAAAAGGAAGTCTAAATTGGTAAACAGCTTTATTATTAATATTTATATTCACTGAATCTTTTCTCTTATATTTCTTTTGAAATTGACATCGCTTTCATCTGGGACAATGTATACATGATTGTTGCAAACTAGTTTGATCTGGGTTTTTTAGTACCACCTGTCTGCAAAATCATTACCAAATATGGAGTGTCGTCAAGGTCACAATGGCTGTTCCAATTAAAGTAACAAATGGTCAACCATATAATATCTTAGTACTTAAATCTAGTTAAATTTTTTCAAAAAAATACAGGAAAATATAAAGACCACTTCCTAAGGTACATCAAATGTAAACAATTGATTATTTTTAGAAACTATACAAATTGCATAAAATCAGAGATCACTGCAACTGACTGAGAAGTTCAATTTATTTGGACAATGCAATTACCGGTGTGTAATATGATACACAATGCGGCCATTTTTGTTGTTTCAACGAGTTGTTCTTTGAATATTTACACAATTTGCGTACAAGTTACTTTGACAATTAGTACATTTAAGTATGGTTATCATTCTTTACTTTCAAAATTAACAAACCACAATGTTCAAACACTTACTTTATGTGCTTTGCATTGATTTATTTTTATGGTAAATTTATGCAAATAAGACATTAAGAATATCTACATCCAACATTATATTTGATGTGACTTAAATACAAACAGTCTAAAAGCCCATCAGACTTATTGATTTTTTATTTTCACTGATTCGACCTTAAAATTCACTGGCCTCGATCTTGGGGACCACTGAGTTTTCATGAAAAACTGGGTTTGAGATACTGAGTTTTAACTGTATATATGACAATATATTTGATTAATGCTGTTGTTTACTTAGATTTAAGATAAGAATTTATAAATAAATTTGAGTCCACAGCTTCTCAAGGCCGTGAACAATGCTGAAATCTATACCACATGGAAGAAAATATGTCAGTATTTCAAATGGTAACAAAAGTTCTGCTCGCTAATATTTATAACATGAAGGCTAGTGACACTTGATTGTAACTACAATGTGGGTATTGTTCCTTCAAAATGCGTAATCTTTATTGAAATTAATTTTTCAAGAGTATTTATTTTCTTAGCAAATATTGAAGTATATGAAAGATTATCATGCATGTTATAGCCATTCATTTTCTTTCTGTAGCATCCAGAAAGATGGTCACACGAGAGAAAATGCAGTGGTTAGGGTGTTTCATGAAGTGTTCAGACGCCGGTCAAGTGTAAATCTTGATCAACTGAAAAGTGCTCCAAATCTGGGATATGGCAAGGTAGATTCTTCATAAGTTAAAAAATTAGTGGTACATGGTATTGGCACATTATGATATAGTAATTATTGAAATATGTGATTACCAATTATACAGTGATCCCCTGCTATATTGCCCCCCGTTATAATGCCAACCCCGCATATCGCCAAAAAAGTTCAAAGTCCCGTTTTCCTCGCTATGTAAAACCCCGTTATAACGCCATCCCCCGCACATCGCCATCCGCCAACCTATTTACAGGTACAATTTGGTCAATTACCGTTGTAATCACCCCCGCTAATTATCGCCAATCAGCGGCAGGAAAATTTCAGTGAGCAGGCTTAAAGGGACTGATTCACGATTTTCCTCCAAATTTTGTTTTTCACTTTAAATGATCAAAATTTATAGTCTAATATGTTTAGAACGTTTCACACAAAAATTAAGGTTATTCATCATGACAGAAGCTCATTATAGAGAGTTTATCATTTGTTTTGAAAACAAAGATTGAGATGTGTTATTGTTTACGGGGTTTTTAAAATAAATGGATTTTGATCCAAGTTTATTATATATATCACATCTCTAGTATACTTTAGGTAAAATGTGTCATTTAAAAGTTAAAATTTGTGATTGTACAAAATGAAGATGCTTTAAATTACAAAATTAACGTTTCACTGGTTTGTTTGTTTACATAACAAAGAATCAAAGCTGAAATATTGCTCTTATCCTTGCATTCAGACGGTCCAAATTTTGGTTGTCAACATTAAATGAGCAATATTTTTCATTTTTAACATCAAAATTGAAAATCATTTCTTTTGAAAAACGTGAACCAGTCCCTTTAAGCAATTATCCACCGTTAGTCCTCCAGGTATCAAAGTTTGGAGCAGATACTGAGTTCAAATATGCAGTATTGTTTTTGAAATCAGAGTATGGTGGACACACCGAAGTCTAAGCGTGTTGGGCATAAAAGAAAACTGAAAGTCATTAAATACCCCTACCATTACGAGTCATTTACAACCACTGGACGCCGGGATTATCCAGGCATTCAAAGCACGATGTAGTAGATAAAATTTGCTTGATTTCTTATGACAGCTGTATACATACCCCCTCCCCCGATATAATGCCACCCCCGTTATAATGCCAAAATTGCTGAGGTACAAATGTTGGCGTTATAACAGGGGATCACTGTAATAATAAAATGTAAAAACTGTTATAGTTGCTATGCACAGAGCTGTGGAAAACTGCCGGTCATGCCGGCAAGACCGGCTTAATTTGGTCGTGACCGACATAAGTTGGTTAAATGTCGGACCGCATGACCGATGTTGTTTGCACCGCCCGCATTAAGAAAAACACAAAATGCCACCTCGTAAACAGTCTTTATCCAGAGTTGTCGTTTCTTATGCATCGGTAATCCTCGGATGACTTCACTACGCAATGCTTTTAGCCTATACAATGTGTGAGGTGGAAGCCACTCGAGGATCTCCAAATGAAACTTTTGTCTGGTTCCCTGGCTCACTAACAACGACGCATAGTAGGGACAGTGAACCAGGCAAACTAAACCGCGCGAAAGTATGGCGTCGTGGCCGATCAAATTAGGGATGGAATAAGAGTAGGTGAGAGAATGGATGATGAAGAGAGTGAGTGTGAATCAGAGTGTGAGCAAGATTTTGATGAGATTGAAAGAATGGTGAGAGAGGTTGTGAGAGAATTAGAAATTGAGTTTGAAAACTAGTGTAAGACATGTTATAATAAACTTCTAAAACATGCGATCTGTGTGTTACTTCAGTTTTATAAATTATGTTAATTTTAACTCTTAATATTCAGACAGACTTAAATCTGTTCGTACAGGCAAAGTTGATAAACATGTCTGTCCGAATGACAGGCTTCTGAAAAAACAATTCCACAGCTCTGATGCAGTGTGGAGAGTGCATTATTTTCTTTTCAAGGTATACGTTGATTCTGAGACCGGAGATGGATTCATGTGTTCTCTTCCTTTTGTGAATGAAAATCTGTTGATACATGATTCAGAAGGAACAACCTATGACAGTGGAATTTATACAGAGATGCAAAGGTTTATTTTGATAAATTGTATTTTTGTTCTTTGAGTCAAATGGAGTTTTTTAAAGTCTTGAGGGAGCACAAGAAATGAAATACATCCATTAGCTGGTCTAGACTGTTACTTACTTCTTTGAATGTTAATGATTTGATTTTTTTTCTATTACATATAGCATGCTGTGGAAGCATACAAAAGTGACAGCTAAAAAGTTACATAGAGAAATGGATAGTTTAAAAGAAGTAGACTTGCTAATCAAAGAGGCTCACTATATGGGGTAAATAGTCCAATTTATTAAAACCTGAAAAATCCAATACATTTTGACGTCCAGTAAAACCTACCATAATTCTGTTGACCTGCCTTATCAATCTTGCAAAGTCGTATCTTGTTGACCTGAGATTAAGAACTTGGGTAGAATACACAATTTCCGAGTTGTGAAATAGTTGTTTCCCTTTGTTGAACTCTTGCGCACGGTTAGGGGCCTATTGTTTTCATACATACATGTTGGGTGCAAATGCTTATTGTTGCGTTCATACATTGCCGAAAGGATGACTATTGGCTGTCATGCAACCACCCAAACTGCAGGGAAACACAAAGAAATTTATGAGTATGGCTCAATTACCATCTTTCTTTGATAAAAGTATCACTCATGTCGAAGAGGAAATGAAATAATTTCGTATTGAAATTTATTGGCTAAATTCAAGCAAATTATTCTTGACATTTGAAGTTTAATGTTACACAAACAGCTGATATAGACAAAATTTACGCTTTCATAACTTATTGTTGTCTACATAACTAGTCAATAACATCTTGTACCCACCCACGCATTCACAATAGCATACCAGTATTTCACAAAATATTTCTACTTCATTTAATTTTCAGGGCTACAGTCTCAAACATTAGTGTTTAGAGTCCTTTAACGACTTAAATGGCTGTATTGATAATGATTGTGTATTGTGTTGTAGAAAAATAAGACATCCCAATTTACTCTTATTGATGGGTGTTTGTCAGACCAACAACTTGGATGGTATTGTTTTACTGTATGAGAGTGTAGCTTGTGGCTCATTGTTCTACCACTTACACCAAAAGGTAAATAGTATTGATCAATTGTAGACAGATATATATGTATGTATGTATATACATATATACATATATATATACACAGTAAAATATCTGTATCTCGAATATGGTTTATCTCGAATACCCCGCTTGAGTCGAAGTCGACCGCCGGTCCCGGCCGTTTTCTCTATATAAATGATTAAGAAAACTTATGATATTTCGAGCACGGTAATCTCGAATACTCCACTTATGGCGAAGTATTTTCAAGGTCCCATACCCTAAATTCACCTGGTTTATCTCGAAGTGCAGTCATTTTTCCACTCTGCGTACCATACCTGGCGTCGTTAAATCACACATTCACACCCGCGACTACATCAATTATTATAATTAATGACCGCTAATCCACGCTCGCCTTTTCCTAGCAGACCCAGATCGCAATAAATAGTTCAACAGCTTGGGTGATTAGTGAAACCATCCAACAATACGGCTAAAGTTCACCGCCAATTTTGAACTAACACACCCGATTCCAGGGATGGTGTTTTGAATGACACATGCTCTATCATTAACTTGTGGGTTAGATAAACGCACAAAATCGTCGACGTACGCTTGAAGACAATGCTCTTAATAACGATAACGCATTTAATAATACACGCTTTATCATTAAAACTAGTACAGAGAAAACAGAAAATTTATTTAAGGATGTTCTCTCCTGGTTTGAATTTTTTCAGAAGTATCAAACTTTTTTGATAAACCATTTTAACTGATACATCTTTATCAGAAAGACATTTAAAACATAAAAAAAGAGTATGTTAGTGTGGACTTTAAAGAATTACAGCCCCTCAAAGTTGCCCCTTTGCTGAAACTTAATTTTTCATGAAAATCACCAATTTTCACAAGAAACACACTATAAAACAAATATTAAGGACAGAATAATCTTGGCTTTCTTTTATTATATGAAAATTAAGCATAATTGATTATTTCAATAACTTTTACATAAAATACATCACTAATTCTACAAAAAATCAAGTATTATTTAACATAATTGTAAGACCTATTTCATCAAAAAATTCAACCTAGGGAGAATATATGTATCAAACTTTTTCTGAAATTACTAATGTAGATTTGAATCATATTTATATCCCCCACAACAAGTTGTGGGGGAGTATACTGGAATCGGGTTGTCCGTCTGTCCGTCCGTTTGTAGACGCAATGGTTTCCGGGCTCTAAAGCATTATCCTTTCCACCTACAGTCACCATATCATACATATGGACTACCCATGGGATGAAGATGTTCCCTATCGATTTTGGGGTCAAAAGGTCAAAGGTCAAGTGCACTGGACATTGAAGTAGCAATATGGTTTCCGGGCTCTAAAGCGTTATCCTTTCCACCTACAGTCACCATATCATACATATGGACTACCCATGGAATGAAGATGTTCCCTATCGATTTTGGGGTCAAAAGGTCAAAGGTCACGTGCACTGGACATCGAAGTAGCAATATGGTTTGGTTTGTCATGCCATTTGTTTTTTACACTCAGAAAAGAGGTAGTTTATACCTATTAACAACACCCTTTGGGAGATTGGGGTAAGCGGGGGGTATTCTTAGTGAGCATTGCTCACAGTACCTCTTGTTTTGCTTTAATTTAAATGAAAAAAATGTGTGGGGGTAGTGTGCATTGGAACAAAGATTTGAACCATTTTGTGTCCCCACCCACCTTCTTACACTGACATACAATCTAAACAATAACAATATACGATTTGTTATAAAATGTGTATTTTTCAATTCATATTTACAAATTCTATAAATTTATTTCATTATATGATAAATAATAAGAAAACATAAATAATATATGCATATATACAATACTAATTCATTTATAACTACAGAATGTGTAAAACATATGCCCCCGCATCAGCATTTTCTAATTTCCATGCACTGTGACCTTGATCTTTGACCTTCTGACCCCAAAATTGATAGGCATCTTCCCATCTTTGTATGTATCCATATGCCCAAATTTGGTTTGAATAGAATGCAAAGTATTTGAGTTATTATCCAGAAACTAGTTTTAACAGTCAACTTCCATGTGGCCATGAGGAAGAAATCTGCACTTCCTGGTATGATTCTTCATATGATGATAGCACGACTCATCCCTCTCACTGTGGTTACCAAATGGATGTAACTAAAAAGCAAACATTGGAACTCAATTTCTATAATACTGTAATTCTTAACAATAGAACAGAATATACTACTAGGTTTACCACCAGACTGCTAATACACCAACTTCAACTAACTCCAATTTTTGTCTAGCCAGGGATTATGTTTTAATGCCTTGCCCAACAAATTGTTACTCTAAAAGAATTTCTTAGGCAAATTGTTATATACGAATTTGTTCGTGCATAAATGACTGTTTATGAAATATATGCTAAAATTCTAATCAGGATTTTTTTTTTAAATGTGCATTTTCAATACCCTATAAACAAATTTTAACATTATTAAAACTTTTTGACAATTACACTTTGAAGGAATAATTAAAATAAAATTTTGATATAATTTTATTTTAATTATCCAGAACTGATTAGAAACAAATTATCGATCTAGTAGCCCCCCCAAAAACATATCTATACATGTATATATAGTCAACAAAATTATCTTTTGTTTTAACTAATTTGTACACGAATGGCGCGCCATAATTCTCTAGATGGGAGAAACCCCCCTTTTACCTTTGAACTCTTTTTAATGAATTAAATTCGCTGTATACTTTGGCGGTTTTTTAAAACAATGATATAGATTACACTTTTTAATCAAAATGATGCTTCAATAATGATACATTGAACGTTAGGAGCGAAATTCGCTCATGACCGACTTTGCGGGATCGGGAAGATCGCAGATCAATTTAGGTACAGATCTACATAGTTTGTAGATTTTATTTTCATAAAAAAAATTCTTGTATATTGAAAAACTTACAAATTCATTCAGTACTATATCAGCAGCCTCTGATTCGGGTACTACATCGCTAACATCTAACATCCTTCCATCCCCCCCCCCTCTTCTCGTCTGACACTATGTACAGTATTGTAGTGTGTCACCATGTGCGTGGTTGTGCCTGCTTGTCTGTAATTTTCTTTGTCTGCCACTCACTTGCGAGAATTTCGGATTCAGACTGATCTATAACTGCCGTTTTACTTCTAACGAATCGCCCATGTATGTTTCTGGACGGCTTTAGAATAGACTACATCTTGTAAATGCGACATCGTACAGTGTGTGTCTTCAAGCTCGAGTTTGTTTACAATCGTAACGTCATCATGAATGTCGTAAAATGAGAAAATAAGTAAAAAAATTGTCATGTTTTAATTAATTTTTGTTAGTTTATTAACATCACTTACAAATAAAAACAGATATTAATGTTTTTCTTTGTGCATACGAAATAAAACACACGCATCCCCATAGTTACGACTTTAAAAAGTATGGAGACTCACTCGCGGTAAAAGTACCACGAGAGTACACCCTTAATAAACATTTAAAAGTTTTGTTTTTTTTAAATCCGTCTTGTTTGTTTCTTACGTGATAGGTTCTTTCATTACAACACAAAAACTACATCTCAGTCGAGCCTGGACATCAGTAAACTTAAAGTAAGCATACAGGCACGATCATCTTATAATTTTGAAAGACATTGTGAATTCAATTGGATGTTTATATATATTAAAAAAGACGAAATGTTTGTCTTCGAAATTCCACAATATTAATTTATCAACTTGAATTAAACTATAAGAAACGGCAACGGGATTTTTGTTTATAATGCAAATCATATACTATACATCAAATATCCTCCTTAAAAAAATATCCAAGATCGATTTTGGATATCTCGAACCCCCGGATATCTCGAAGTTTTTTCGAGGTCCCTCGGACTTCGAGATAGAGATATTTTACTGTATATGGAATATTGTAATTCATATTTTAAACTCAGGTGACCTATTGCAATGGTCTTCGTCTGTCATCATGCGTTAACAATGGGAACAATTTTAACTTCTGCTTGATACAGTGATGATTCTGTTCCGCAATTTAGCAGAATTCCGCTATTTTGAATCCGGGAATCCTATACTCATGAGCAATTTCTGATATTTTGTCGCTTTCTAGTTTTACAGCAATCCTTTTTTGTGTGGTCGGAAAGTCATTCATTGAGTGTAAAAAAATTTCTTACAAGCTCATGTATTTCTTAACGGAACATGTACCAATAATCATAAATGTAATTTCAATAACTCTATTATTCATCTTTGTTTACTTAAATAGAAGATATATAGATGCTGTACAGTGTATGTCTTCTTTACCTATTAGACATGAAGTGTTTGGAAATTTTTTATTTATACTTTATAGGCAGAGAGACTGCATCCTTCCCAGATACTTGAAATGTCTAAACAGATCTGCTGTGCTGTGCTATTCCTTCATGAACAAAACTTAATCCACTGTTACATCACTTCGTATGCCATCAATATCGTAAATCCTCACCAAGCAAAGCTGGGCAACTTTGAATACATGGTGACCGTGTATGTATAAACTGATGTTTTGGTAGTTGTAAATTTGTTACATTTTATAACCACAGAGGAAAGTTTATCATATTATAGCATGCAACACCCCCCACCCCACCCCCTCCCCACTCCACAAAAATAATTCTATAAACAGTAAGAAGCAGATGGGCACCCCCAGTTAACTTTCTGAGGAACTAATATTTTATTTCAATATATATACTGTTTGGTAAAAGGAAAACCTGACTGTTTGTCTTGAATTAAGTATGTACAGGATTTCTGATGCAGCTGGCTCTATCTCTCTGAGCTCGTCTCATACAGCTTGGCTCTCGTCGCTCTTTCTGACTCCGGCTCTTACAGCTCGGCTCTTTCTAGCTCCGACTCTTTCTAAGTTGGGCTCTTTCTAGGTCCGGCTCTTACAGCCTGGTATTGCAATTATTTAGCATTTATACAAAGCCAGGAAAGATGTGTACAGTCATGTCTAAGGCTTTGTATCATGATAAAAACAATTGCAATGTATAGAATAAAATTACCTTTTTAACTATGTCTTTACTCTTTTCCATCACTGCAACAACTGAGCTTATTGCCTGAAATCTGTCGCTTATACTACTTACAAAAATGCCATTTAGTGGGGAAACTATAACCTCTAAAGTTCCCAATAGCGGAGTAGGAATTTCTGCATTGTCACAATATATTTATTAGTGTATAATATTTTAAGTTAAATTATACCTGTTACTGACTATAGAAATTTCATGTGGTTTGTATGACTTTTTGATGAAGCATAGCTTAATCCAGTACTTCATCTATATTCACTATTTTTAACCTACTCTTTCTTTTAAATGGTCTCTTGCTTGAAGTGTTTGTTATGGGTGAGAATAAACCCTTTAATCAAATTCTGCAGAAATTAATCACAAAAAGTTTAAAAATTTATTTACATAAAATTATATCAATGAAAAAATTACTAATTTACAGTAGGTCTAATCAAAGTTCATGATATGTGTCTGATGCTTGTTTACATGCAGAGCTGAATTGTGCTATATTTCTACTGATCTTGGTTGAGATTCGGCTCGGCTGAATATTTGGACTGACGCCTTCACCGAATATCGGAGCAGTCCTTCATAACTCATGTCTGGAAATTTACTTTCAGCTTCGACCGGTTCTAGCAATTAATGTCACATTTTAGGAAATGTTTTGCACCCAGAACTCTTGGTTTGTTATCTTTTTCTCAATAAAATTCTTGTATAGTTGCAAATTAAGACTAAGATTAAGTATTCAAAACTCATACTTGGTACAGAGATTGTGTATGTGGCCTGGTGATGCATAGTGACCATGTTTCAAGGTTGTTTGACCAAGGTTAAGGTAACTAAAAACAAAGCTTGAAATTATTTATCAGGCTATAACTAAGTAATGGAGAGCCATTAAAGACTCATACTTTACACAAAGATTGTTTGTGGCAAGGTGATATGTAGTAGCATTGAATAAAGGCCCATTTTCTATTTTCTATGGTGAAGTGAGTTCAAGTGACTAGTAAGAGGCAAAATAATTCTTAAATATTTTGAAGCATTGTACAATGTAGTATTTTGGAGGGGCATTATACAAGAACATATGTTTGAATATTTGGCTTACTACAACATCTATCATAAAGTGCATTATATGTATTGTATTATCAGAAGTGAATGTAATATTATGAACATGCTAGAATTATGCTATTTTTATTTATTTATTTATTTATTTTTTTACAAATTTTCAAAGTGATCATTGTGAAATGGGAAAAAAGAGTCTTGTATCATCCCAGAGCACTGGTAATGTGGCCTACAACTGGATGGCACCAGATATAATAGATGACTGCCCACCATGTTTTGCATCTGACATGTACAGCTACTGCTGTGTTCTATGGGAGATGATAAAGAGCAAGTTTTTAAAAAAGTTTTTAGTTAGTTCAACTTTGAATTTTTACTCGAAAGAGTATGGTTTTGAGTTTCATTTAATTTCACTTGAACCTTTACTTGAAAGAGTATGTTTTGAGTTTCATTTAATTTCATTTGGACTTTCACTTGAAAGTATATTTCGAATTTCATTTTAATAGATAATTACTTTTGTTTTTTGTTTTGTTTTTTATCTTTTACAGGTTCATATATAGTGAAAATGCATTATTTTAAAGTATTTTCTTGAATTCTGGCCATTAAACTGAGTATATATTGATAATAAGGAGAGAATCCTTCACTAAACTTGTGAAATTCGTGGCCCGAGCATCCTAGGTCAGGGTTCTGTAGAGAAAAGTATTTTAAAAGTTGCATATGTGCACTCAAATGACCTTTTGTCATCACCTATTAGCTCACCTGAGCTGAAAGCTCTAGTGAGCTTTTCTGATCACTCGTCCATCATCAGTCTTTCGGTGAACTTTTCACATTTTCGACTTCTCGAGAACTGCTGGGCCAATTTCAACCAAACTTGCCAAAAGTGCTTTTTGGATGAAGGGAATTCAAGTTTGTACAAATGAAAGGCCATGTCCCCTTCAAAGGGGAGATGACCACAAAAATGCAAAAATAGGTTGGGGTCATTTAAAAATCTCCTCAAGAACCACAGGGCCAGAAAAGTTTGAATTCACATGAAAGCTTCCTGATATAGTGCAGATTCAAATTTGTTAAAATCATGGCCCCCGGGGGTAGGATGGGGCCACAATAGGGGATCAAAGTTTTACGTGTGAGTGTATAGGGGAAATCTTTTAAAAAAATTCTCAAGAACCACAGGGACTGAAAAGTGGAAATTTACATGAATTTAGCTTCCTGACATAGTGCAGATTCAAGTTTTTTAAATCATGACCCCCGAGGGTAGGGTGGGGTCACAAGCAGGTATCGAAGATCTACATGCAAATACATTTGGATAATCTTTAAAAATTGTCTTCTCAAGAACCACTGAGTCAGAAAAGCTAAAATTTACATGAAAGCTTTCTTATGTAGTACAAATTCAAGTTTGTTAAATTCATGGTCCCCGGGGGGGTGGGGTCACAATACTTATCATTTCCATTAGTGGAACTCTTCAAATTAAAGGCGCGTAAAATCGTGCTACCGGGACAACATACGTAAACATCACTTAGGCATACATAATATAAATTATGGTATCGAATACATATTATAACCGACTGCAAATTAACCACGACACTGATTAAAATTCTAAAGGCAAATTTAGGAATTGATTAATCTTGCAAGAAGACAGACGAACTTATCAAACTATGTGAAGGAGTGCAGGTACTAAATCTGCCAAATCTGACCGATATAAAGCATCAATCGCAAGAAGAACTGTGAATGGAAAAACCAATATGCACATCCAACACAATAACTTTTCTTGTAATTAATGGGATTCATATGTTATTAAAATTACTCAGTCAGATTATGAAGACATTCTATTTTAATTATCATACAATTTGGACAGGTTCATATGGCATGGACTTTGTAATGTTAATGTAACTCTCTCTCTCTCTCTCTCTCTCTCTCTCTCTCTCTCTCTCTCTCTCTCTCATTTTCAAATATTTTAGAATAAGTTATACATTTGCCAAACTATTTTGAAAATTACAAAATATTGATTGACTTAGGACAGAGAACATCATTGTTTGGAATTTTTATAATAGGTATAGTAGAGTTTTAAAAAAACATGTAATATCCTTGATAAACTAGTGTTAGAATATTTTTAAAATGCAGTTTGACCAATGGCTATTTTATTTAAAAATACACCATGTACTTTAACTTAAAAAAAGGGGGGGGGGGGTGCTATGAACGTTATGTCCCAGTAATCTCGCACTTGCTCGCGAGACTTGTGCATTTTCTTAACAATGACACACAAGAGTCATCAAAGCGTGATGACTCTAATGAGCTGGTAATGAGAAGTATAGGGAATCAAAGTTTTATATGCGACAATATGACCCTGGTATCAGTATGGTGTCTTATTTGGGATTTAGTGTTTTCCATGGGGAAAATGTAATTGCTCAAGAGAATGATTGGGGCATGGTTCTCTTGTTCATACATTTCATTTCAGAGATGTGTTCATTCAATTGTTAAGAACAAAGTAATTATATATAGTGTTGCTTGTGCCACTTCCAGAGTAATTAAAAGGTTTTGAATTTAATAAGAATTTTTTGTTTTTAATTAATAGTAATTAAAAAAAATAATCTCAACTGAATTTGAAATTATTTGAATTGTTAATTATTGGTACATAACAGATTATTAAAAATGTTAATAACAGGGGTGTGATTTTTCCTCTGATTTGCTCAATTTTCGAAAAAATGAAACACTCTGGATTTGATCTAAAGTGGCAGAAAATGATATTTTTCCAGGTAGGGTGAGGTGTTTTCCTCCCTTTTTGACCAGTTTTCCTCTGATTTCTAAGGAATTCAGTCACATTCCTGATATAATATGATTCTAGTCTCCCTATCATTAATACTGAACAGACTTTGTTCACATTTACATTAATGAGTATACACTGTACATATGGAAATTGCTTGGGATTTAGTAAAATACAGTCATTGTAAAATTCATGCTTGTCCTTTTTCATCATCACAGAAACTAGGAATGCCCATATTCTAATATGCAATATCCGAGTTGCCCTATAGTTATTTCCCTTTGTTGAACCCTTGCACATAGTGGGACGCAAAATATGTTTTTGTATTCACGCAATGGGTACAATGCTTATCGCTGCATTCATATATTGCCTAAAGGATAATTACCATGTACGTCATGCAACCACCCGAACTACATGGACACACAAATTTAGTAAATTTATGAGTATTTCATGTTGAATACGGTAGCTCAAAAAAAAATTGATAATCACCATCTTTATTTGATACAAATTATTCTTCATATGGTTAGTTTAATGTACATACTAAAAGGCTGATATAAACAAAATTTATGTTTTCACAACTTATATCCTTATTTACAATCAGTCGATATTATATGTATACATTTTGTACCCACCAAAGCATTCAAAAGAATACTGAACATACCCCCATCACAAAAGAGCTGATATCTTGGAAATTGCGTATTGCAATTCTTTAATTCATTTCCAAATTTTGCAGATGAGATTCCTTGGGAGAAATATAGTGCTCAAA
This sequence comes from Ostrea edulis, assembly GCF_947568905.1. Taxonomy (NCBI): domain Eukaryota; kingdom Metazoa; phylum Mollusca; class Bivalvia; order Ostreida; family Ostreidae; genus Ostrea; species Ostrea edulis. The sequence continues at coordinate 24,040,901 of NC_079167.1, read as the reverse complement.
AGATAAGAAAAAAGGTTTTACAGACAGGAGAATCTTTGCCGGTGGATACCAGTTGCTTCGCAGAGAAATACAATGTTGTTTTACAGCATGGTCTGCAAAAAAATCCTGTACACAGATTGCTCAACTTTTCCAGTGTGCATCAGATTCTTCAGCTGCCTGATCAAGTATGTTTAATCATGTCTCCTCTGTCATAAGGGGAAACATCGTTTGAGTCTTTCTTCTTTTCCATCTCGATGAAATCTCGTCCGTGCCATATTTTTCTTATGATTTCATCTGGGACTCTTATTGTATATATTCACGTATAAGTCTGTTCACTTATAAGTCTGTTGTATATTTTAAGTTCTAGTTAGCTTTTCTGATCGCCTGTTGTCTGTCTGTCTGTCTGTAAACTTTTTACATTTTCAACTTCTTCTCCAGAACGACTGGACCAATTTCAACCAAACTTGGCACAATGCAATCTTGGTTGAAGGGTCATGTCCCCTTCAAAAGGGAGATAATCACAAAAATGCAAAACTGGATGGGGTCATTTAGACCTCTTCTTCTCAAAAACCACTGGGCCAGAAGAATTGAAATTTACATCAAAGCTTTCTGACATAGTGCAGATTCAAGTTTCTTAAAATCATGACTGCCCAGAGGTACGTTGGGGCCACAATAAAGGATAAAAGTTTTACATGTGAATATATTGCTAAAATCTTTGAACATCTTCTCAAGAACCACTGAACCAGGAAAGTACAAATTTACATGAAAGCTTCCTGACATAGTGCAGATTCAAGTTTTTTTTTAAAAGCATGGCTCCCTAGGGTAGGATGGGGCCACAATAGGGGATCAAAGTTCAAGAACCAATGGACCAGAAAAGTTTATACATAGTGTAGATTCAGGGCTGTTGATACCATACCCCCTCCCCTCCTGGGGGTAGGGTAGAGCCACAATAGGGGATCAAAGATTTACATTGGAATATAAAGGGAAAATCTTTAAAAATCTTCTTTTCAAGAACCACTTAGCCAGAAAAGTTTACATTTACATGAAAGCTTCCTAACATAGAGTAGATTCAAGTTTGTTAAAATCATGGCCCCCAGGGGTAGGATGGTGCCACAATGGGGGATCAAAGTTTTACATACAAAGATATAGAGAAAAACTTTAAAAATCTTCTTCTCAAGAACCACTGGGCTAGGAAAGTACAAATTTACATGAAAGCTTCCTGACATAGTGGAGATTCAAGTTTGTTAAAATCATGACCCCCGAGGGTAGGTTGGGGTCAGGGTAGGGGATCAAAGTTTTACATACAAATATATAGGAAAAATCATTAAGAATCTTCATAAGAATCACTGGGCCAGAAAAGTTTAGATTTACATTCCTGACATTGTGCAGATTCAAGTTTGTTAAAATCATGGTGCCTGGGGGTAGGATGGGGCCACAATAGGGGATCAAAGTTTTACATATAAATATATAGGAAAAATCTTTTAAAATCTTCCTCTCAAGAATCATTGGCCCAAAGAAGTTTACTTTTACATGAAAGCCATCTGACATAGTGCAAATTTAAGTTTGAAAAAAATCATGGCCCCCGGGGGTAGGATGGGGCCACAATAGGGATCAAAGTTTTACATGCGAATGTATAGGGAAAATTTTTAAATATGGGCCAAGATGACTCAGGTGAGTGATGTGGCCCATAGGCCTCTTGTTTGTCTTCTGACATAGGCCTTTGATATTTGTTATGTTTGTAAGTTTAATTTACTATCATAATTATGTTCATGACACTGTTCCTTGGTTGAAGCACATATACATGTATAAGTGATTGTTATGTGTCATAACTCTTTAATTTTCTCCTTGAAAAATGATCCCTAAAAATGTTGGAAAAAAACACCATGAAAGTGGAAGGGCAGACATCAGTTTTAGTGTGCAATTCTTCCTAATTACAGTACCCGCAACGTTATTCTTGACATGATAAACGATAGAACACGATACACGCACGATAGGATAGGATACACGCACGATAGGATAGGATACACGCACGATACGATAGGATACACGGTAAACCTGATAAACGCAAAACCTGATAAACGATCTTCACGATAGACCTGATAAACGCAAAACACGATAAACGATCTTCACGATAAACGGAAACCTGATAGAAATGTTGTAAATTTAGAAACAATTTAGACAGAACGAAAGTTTGATACGTACAAATAATTACATTATGTTGATAATAATATTGAAGGATTTCAATATTCAATATATACCTAAAACATATAATTTATTTATCCACGGTTGTACGTTTATTTTTGTTGTTTTTTTAAAAAAAATTCTATTTATGTTTTTTTTTAACAGCATTACAGCTAAAATCCGGAAACTAAACTATATACGGTATTGAAGTTGTATTTACTTTCTTTTTTACTTTGTTTAAAATTAGGCGTTAAATCAAATAAAAACAGTTTCAGTTTATTGAATTCATTATTTGATATATATATATGAATTTTCTCAGCCATTGATTCTAAAACGTATATTGTCACCTAATGTTTATTAATATATGAATCATACAGGGAGTGATTGGTTTTTATCTTGCTTAACGTCTCGCTCAAGAATATTTCACTCATATGGAGACGTCACCATGACCGGTGAAGAGCTTTTAAATTTAGGCCTATGCTCGGCAATTACGGCCATTGAACAGTGAGGGTTTTTTAGCGTGCCACACCTACTGTGACACGGGGTGTCTGTTTTTAAGGTCATCTCCGAGGAGCCGTGGCATTCACACTTAATGCCGAGCGTTTAGCAATTAAACAGGGAATTAACAAAATGTAATATAATGTAGTGATATCATGCTTCAATAGCTCTCTTATTCTAATGTCTATTATCTTGGATATCAAATGAAACCAATATTTTGTGTGTAGCGAGGAAGGGAGTTATTTTGCATCAAGCTCAGAGTTCACCGCTCATTCAACGACTACAATTATTTTCATAATGACCGCTTTAAAAACAATCCACTGCACTACACCATATGCTCATATGTTAGATATTTCTACAGTATGAGAGATACTTAATAGTCATAAGTAATTGGAACATATTTATATGAATTGATATTTTATTAACAAAAAATAAATAAACTATTAAAAACATATACGAAACCCGGCTTGATTTAAAGTCGCAATTTAGAAACGCTTTAAAATGTTTGTGTTTAGTATGTAAAAAATTCAAATAATCATCAAAACCAGCATAAATTTCCAGTATCTACACGTACGACTATTGGTACATGTGTACATGTACAAATAAAAAAAAAACAACGATGACAGCTGAATTGTGCCCAATTGAGCAGAATTTTGTGAGATGCAATACCCTTGCACTCTTTTAAAACTTAATCTTCTAAATGTGTGAAATACAATGTCCCTGAGAATGTTTACTGTCAAAACATGGGTGATACACAAAATCAGATAGATAAGAACGCGCACAGGTTCAGTAGTTGGTATATAAGTTGAATACAGGCGGAAAAAATCGGAAGAAAAAGAACCATTATTAAAATATATGTAATAAACAATGTAATTTACTGATTTTTCCTTTCAGATCGGAACTTCCTATTTCTCTGTTAGTGTTAATTACAAATAATTGTTTCTAGACAAGGAAATGTTTATGAACTCCAGATGAAGGAGCTTTCAGTTTTACTGTCCTCGGTTTGCTCGGCAAATCACTGCCTATTTTCCAGACTACTTAGAATGAAATTGTGATAAATTTTCACCCTCTCTGGATAGACATATAGCTCTTTTTCTGCCTTAAAATCGACAGCTTTATGTTCTCCTTCAAATATACTGTCTTTCCTCGATTCCTAAAAATAGCTTCTTTAACAAAACGAATAAAGCTTTCGGAAAGTATCTTGCTTTTTCATATGATTTAATATACGATCCCGATAGTTTCCGAAGCTACACGATAAACGATTTTCACGATAAACAGAAAACCTGATACACGCAAAACACGATACACGATAGACCTGATAAACGCAAAACACAATAGAAAACGGAAAACCTGATACACGATAGGATAGGATACACGCACGATAGGATAGGATACACGCACGATACGATAGGATACACACACGATAGAGCACGATAGGAATGTCAAGAATAACATTGCGGGTACTGTACTTATTAAGCCCACATTAATGCTTTTAAAAATACTGGAAAATGTCTCGAGTTATGCGGTAAGAAAAACTTCCAGCAGTAGTCAAATATAGACTTCAGAGAATTTTACTTCTAAAAAACTTAATTATATGTGAGTACATAGCTTGACCCAGTTATTGTCAGAAATACAAGAAACTTTAAAAATTTCATAACTTATAAGTAACTTGATTGAATTCACTGTTTTCATGTACATGAAATAATCATACAGATTGATTCCTTTATCATTGCATATAATGCAAGAGGGCAACATTGTTGTGCATGGTGTTCTTTAAAATTGATAAATCATGAAAAT
>NC_079167.1:24028946-24031446 GCF_947568905.1 Ostrea edulis | reverse complement strand
GAGCTAATCATATGGCCATATGTCTGGCGTGTGGTGTGCGTCAACTTTTTGGAAAAAGGGCTATATCTCAAGAACCCCTTGTCCAATTTTTGTCAAATTTGTCACAGGGTATCCTTGGCCCAAGGGCTTTCATTTGTACTATAACTAGGGTTGTGACCCTTTAACAAGGGGAGATAATTAGGAAAAAGCAAACAAAAGTAGTGGTTGCTAAAAAAAATCTTCTTCTCAAGAACCACTGGGCAAAATATCACCAAACTTATGCATAAGGATGAGGATAGGTTGTAGATGAAAAATTGTTCAAGGCATCATCCTGGGGCAAAGGGTGTGGTCTCAAGGTCACTTCAAAGTTGACCTTAAATTTTGTTTTGTTAAAACTTTGATATTTTGCTTAGTATTTTGCTTAGTATAAGGACTAGGATCATCAAATTTTGTCAGTTGATGCATTTTAGGACCTAATATCATGTTGTCTCAAAAGTAGGTCATGGTGACCTACTTTTTGAATTTCGCAGGTAATTATTATTAAATGGATTTTGATGCATATCTTGGACACTTTGAGCCTACGATCATCAAAACTTGTCAGTTGATGGATCATGGGACCTTGAAGTGCGTCATGAGAAAAGTATGTTACCATGACCTACTTTTTGAATTTTATGGCTAATCATTTATGAATACATTTTAGGCTGTTATTTCAGATACCGAGAGGTTTAGAATCATCAAACCTTGTAAGTTGATGCGTTTAGAGGCCTTGAAACATATTTATAAGAAAGTAGGTCACAGTGACCTACTTTTTGAATTGTGCAGACATTCAAATTTCACATTTTCAATTTTAGATGCATATTTTGGAAACTATGAAAGCTAGGATCATCAAACTTTGTCGGTTGATGTATCTTGAGTCTTCATAGTTTGTTGACCAAAAAGTAGGTCACCGTGACCTACTTTTGGAATTTGACGGCTATATTTTAATATTTCAGATACTATTTGACTTATAATCATCAAACTTTGTCAGCTGATGGGTCTTGAGTTCTCAGAGTGTGTCGATCAAAAAGTAGGTTACTGTGACCTACTTTTGGAATTTGACGGCTATATTTTAATATTTCAGATACTATTTGACTTATAATCATCAAACTTTGTCAGCTGATGGGTCTTGAGTCTTCAGAGTGTGTCGATCAAAAAGTAGGTTACTGTGACCTACTTTTGGAATTTGACGTTTATATCCGAATATTTCAGATACTATTTGATTTCAATTATCAAACTTTGTCAGTTGATGCATCTTGAGTCTTTGGAGTGTGTCGACCAAAAAGTAGGTCACTGTGGCCTTCTTTTGGAATTTGACGGCTACATTTGAATACTATTTGACTTGTTAGTTGATGCATCTTGAGTCTTCAGTGTGTCGACCAAAAGTAGGTCACCGTGACCTACTTTTGGACAGTTACATTTAAATTTTCAGATACTATTTGACTTACCATCATCAAACTTTGTTAATTGATGAATCTTGGTTAGTGAGAATTTTTGCCTGTTCTACAATGTATCAGAAGAGCAATTCTAGGCCCATGGGCCTCTTGTTTGATATTAAATTTATGAGACAGCAACTCGAGGATACAACGATATAAGACCTCAACCGTGTGCAGATTTTTGTGCGCCGTAAATCGAAGGTTTTTATAAGGGGTGGATCTGTAGCTCTCTGTTCCATCAAAATATTTTTTAGAGAGTTACAGTTCTGCAGCTATTGTAAACATTGCACATATGGATATAACAGTTTACTGGATACATATAATTCATCTATTTTAATGGCTAGGAATTCTGATAGAACTGCCATTATGTCAGTGTGAAGTGCTGGAGTTCATACTACAATGTATCGTGTATTTTCAAAAATAAGATTTACTTCTTAAATATACTCTGACATAGGCATTATCCTATCATGTTGATAACTCAACAAGTAGTTCAAATGATATTTTATTTAATTTTTATTTTAGAAAAATTATGTTGTTAGCCAGTGGTACTGTAGAAATTTCAAGAAAACCACACATACTTCATAATAAAAGGAGATAATGTTATTAGACTGGTATTGTAGAAAATTTTCAGCAAAAACTTTTTTCTTTGTCATAGAAATAATGTGATTGCTGTACAGAGACATTAGAATCTCAAATTTGCTAATGGCCAATTGGTATATTGTGTAGAAGTTGCTCTCAGCTGGATGCTGACGTAAAGGCATTTGGCTTGGGGCAAGGTAATTTGGAATCAGTAGCCTGATCCACAGGTACCGAGTACAGTAACTTGGTAATGCAGTGATTGTAGAAATGTACATGTATATGAATATGGCATTTTGAATTTATTGCATTTGGTATGAGCCCCATGAGGAATATTAAATCCTATTAGAAAGGCTTTCATTTGCATGACATATTAATTGATAAGCTATAATTTCTGTGATCTTTACAGCAACCAAAATGGCAATAGATATGGACAACAAGATTCAGACTCAAGATTTGTGGATGAAATGAGG
>NC_079167.1:24016905-24023746 GCF_947568905.1 Ostrea edulis | reverse complement strand
GCTGATGGGTCTTGAGTCTTCAGAGTGTGTCGATCAAAAAGTAGGTTACTGTAACCTACTTTTGGAATTTGACGTTTATATCCGAATATTTCAGATACTATTTGATTTCAATTATCAAACTTTGTCAGTTGATGCATCTTGAGTCTTTGGAGTGTGTCGACCAAAAAGTAGGTCACTGTGGCCTTCTTTTGGAATTTGACGGCTACATTTGAATACTATTTGACTTGTCAGTTGATGCATCTTGAGTCTTCAGTGTGTCGACCAAAAGTAGGTCACCGTGACCTACTTTTGGACAGTTACATTTAAATTTTCAGATACTATTTGACTTAACATCATCAAACTTTGTTAATTGATGAATCTTGGTTAGTGAGAATTTTTGCCTGTTCTACAATGTATCAGAAGAGCGATTCTAGGCCCATGGGCCTCTTGTTTGATATTAAATTTATGAGACAGCAACTCGAGGATACAACGATATAAGACCTCAACCGTGTGCAGATTTTTGTGCGCCGTAAATCGAAGGTTTTTATAAGGGGTGGATCTGTAGCTCTCTGTTCCATCAAAATATTTTTTAGAGAGTTACAGTTCTGCAGCTATTGTAAACATTGCACATATGGATATAACAGTTTACTGGATACATATAATTCATCTATTTTAATGGCTAGGAATTCTGATAGAACTGCCATTATGTCAGTGTGAAGTGTTGGAGTTCATACTACAATGTATCGTGTATTTTCAAAAATAAGATTTACTTCTTAAATATACTCTGACATAGGCATTATCCTATCATGTTGATAACTCAACAAGTAGTTCAAATGATATTTATACCCCCCGCAACAAGTTGTGGGGGGGGGTATACTGGAATCGGGTTGTCCGTCTGTCTGTCCGTCCGTCCGTCCGTCTGTAGACGCAATGGTTTCCGGGCTCTAAAACATTATCCTTTCCACCTACCGTCACCATATCATATATATGGACTACCCATGGGATGAAGATGTTCCCTATCGATTTTGGGGTCAAAAGGTCAAAGGTCAAGCGCACTGGACATCGAAGTAGCAATATGGTTTCCGGGCTCTAAAGCGTTATCCTTTCCACCTACAGTCACCATATCATACATATGGACTACCCATGGGATGAAGATGTTCCCTATTGATTTTGAGGTCAAAGGTCAAGCGCACTGGACATTGAAGTAGCAATATGGTTTCCGGGCTCTAAAGCGTTATCCTTTCCACCTACAGTCACCATATCATACATATGGACTACCCATGGGATGAAGATGTTCCCTATTGATTTTGGGGTCAAAAGGTGAAAGGTCACGCGCACTGGACATCGAAGTAGCAATATGGTTTCCATTTAAATTCTTTAATGGCTTTTTTCATCGCATGGAGATGCTGTGTTCCTAGATACCTTTTGGATCATAATACTGAAGTTTTACCTATTACCAACACCCTTTGGGTGATTGGGGTAAGCGGGGGGTATTCTTAGTGAGCATTGCTCACAGTACCTCTTGTTTATTTAATTTTTATTTTAGAAAAATTATGTTGTTAGCCAGTGGTACTGTAGAAATTTCAAGAAAACCACACATACTTCATAATAAAAGGAGATAATGCTATTAGACTGGTATTGTAGAAATTTTCAGCAAAAACTTTTTTCTTTGTCATAGAAATAATGTGATTGCTGTACAGAGACATTAGAATCTCAAATTTGCTAATGACCAATTGGTATATTGTGTAGAAGTTGCTCTCAGCTGGATGCTGACGTAAAGGCATTTGGCTTGGGGCAAGGTAATTTGGAATCAGTAGCCTGATCCACAGGTACCGAGTACAGTAACTTTGTAATGCAGTGATTGTAGAAATGTACATGTATATGAATATGGCATTTTGAATTTATTGCATTTGGTATGAGCCCCATGAGGAATATTAGATCCTATTAGAAAGGCTTTCATTTGCATGACATATTAATTGATAAGCTATAATTTCTGTGATCTTTACAGCAACCAAAATGGCAATAGATATGGACAACAAGATTCAGACTCAAGATTTGTGGATGAAATGAGGTTTACACATAAAAAGTATGTATATAAGATGTGTATGTATTTGCAGAAAAAGGGTTATTCTCAAGGATAATTTGATCATTTGTTTCATGTATGGCACACATGGTTATGGATATTCTTCAAACTTCACATCATGAGAGAATTTTTATAAGTTTTTACCACTTATCAGTTACTATGTAACTTGGTTGCCATGGGAATGTGCTAAAACAAAAACATAGGAAATTCAGTGATTTGAGCTACCTGTATTTTTAATATCCAGAATGACTTTGCAGCAACATGGAATATCTATGACTAATGAATATTGATATTTCTCAAGCTTTCTGATTGGTTTTTGGGAAATGATATTCAGAAAGTTTGGAAAATGCCTGATTACTGGTGTTTCCTGGTTTTAAAAAAAGCTGGAGAGAAAAATTAAGATTAAGTAAAAAATTTGTGTTTTCTTCGTTTTCCACTACACACAAGGGCTGTTCGATATGTAATGTGTATTGTACGATATCTCAAAAACACTCGACTCAAATAGTGAAATGAACATTACATCCTTTCAAAGTATTCTCCGCGGTTGGAAATACATAATTTCAATCTCTGAATCCATTTCTGTATGTACTATGGTCATCAACTTGTACACAGTGATACAGCAGTAACCCCTCATGATTAGTCTTTAATTTGATGACATTATTAAAACCAAATGTGTGATAATAAGTATATCCATGGTAATAATTTTATAAACAGAATTTTGAAATCTAGTTCCTGCATGCTGGGCATTTTGAAATAATTTCACTGGTCGATCTAACATTTCCTGCCAGACTAAAGAAATTTGGTTGACAAAACTTTCCAACTGTCATTTTTTTTTTTTTTAAAAACCTCTGTGAAATGCTGAAATTCAAATTGGCATAAAAACCAGTTAAATAATTAATTTAGCATTTTAGGAAGTGATTCACGCATGGAAATATGAATATGATGTCATTGAAGTTGATCAATATTATTCTATACTGATAATGATAATACTAATTAGGCCAAAATAATATATGTGTGTGCTTCCTATTTCACTCTAAAAAATTTAGGTAGGGTTTATTTTATTGAAATATTTTTATGCTCCTCGAAGAAGTTTTGGGGGAGCACATGGTCACTGTCGTGTCAATATCAATCAGTCTGCATTCAAAGGACTTTTTATTATACGCCCGTCGAAGACGGGACGTATTATGGTATGGCGTCGTCCGTCTGTCCAGACTTTGTGGGCAGGATGCAGACTGAACCATAAGCCCTAGGGCTTTACAACTTGGTACATTTGATCACCATGATGAGAGGAAGATGCCTATTGTTTTTCAAGGTGAGAGGTCAATGGTCAAGGTCGTAGTATCACTTATTAGGAAAACTTTGTGGGCAGGATACAAACCAAACCGTAAGCTCCAGAATATTATAACTTGGTATATTTGATCACCATGATGAGAGGAAGATGCCTACTGTTTTTCAAGGTCAAGGTCGTAGTATCACTTATTAGGAAAACTTTGTGGGCAGGATACAAACCGAACCGTAAGCTCCAGGATATTATAACTTGGTATATTTGATCACCATGATAATGAATTAGCTCACAGAGGCCAGTGCTAACTTCACTAAAATATGAATCCCACTAAAATATATTTTCCTTGAGCAAAATCTACGGGCGTATTATGCCACGTTGGCGTTGCTCTTGTTGGCAGGGACTGACACTAATTTTAATACCAACCTGTCCCTTCGGACAAGTTAACATGAAATTTAGGTTGTCCGAATGGAAAATGTACTTGTCCGAAACTGACCAACAAAAAACTGTAATGTATATGCATTGCATTCTCATGAGTGTTTTTTTATTAATAGTGTTACCCTGGTTTTCTTGTGATCTCCATGTGAAATCATTAATTAATAATAATGTATTGAATGGTTTCAAAACTCCTGTCACTCAGACAGCAATCTATGTATATACATTTTTACGTAATATGTTTTATTTAAGACTATAATGGATCAAATAATCAGAGAATATTCCCCTTAAATTCTTTTTAATAAATTATTATTTGATAACCTATTGATAATTTTTCATTTTGGACATGTTTTTCGTAAAAATTATTCAATTTTAACTTCGGAAAAAGTGTTCTATATCTGTTTGTTCACTTCCAAGAATCACTCGACAATAGAGACATCTGATTGGCGCGATTAAAATACACCGTGAAGCTGATTGGTCGATATTAATGAACAATCTAAATTTAGATCAGGGAAAACCAGAAAAACGCCATATTGATTATCAGATTATTTCTATCGACGAGATGTACTTCAAAAACTTTAAGGACTCTTTTCACGTAGAATTTATTAAAATTTCACGGATACCCTTTATTTATTTTTGGTTGTCCCATCGGACAGGTAAACTACAGAACTTAGTTGTCCGACCACCGTTTTAAGTTGTCCCGGACAATCGGACAGCCGTTAGTGTCAGTCCCTGGTTGGTGGTATGACTTGGTAAGAAAAACATTTCACAATCAAAATTGAATATACCAATTTTGGATGCATATTATAAAACCCTGAAAAAGTAACTAAAAGAGTATCAATGCAATACCAATATTAAAACTACCAATCAACTGAAAAACCTTTTTATGTTAGGGTGTGGAACAATCTGTCATTCAATCTTTCATGATATCACTGTAAAAATGAGATTTATGACTTTGAGATTTTCATACATTCATATTTTGAAAAATTATCACTACATGGCAGAATTCTTATTTTATTATGTTCCCCAAACGAAGTTTGGGAACATATTGGTTTTACTCTGTTTCTTATTATTATTAAGGTCTTCCGTCTCCTGCGGAAGACCTTACTATTATTGTTCGCGTTCTTCTTCTTCATTATTATTATTATTATTATTATTATTATTATTTTCCTTGGTAGTACACGCGTTTTTCTCAGCCATTTCTCGATCGATTTTCACGAAATTTTCAGGAAAGATGTCTTGTGATGACGAGACTTTGCTTGCAAAATTTCGTGCATGACGTCACTTCCGGTCAGGAGTTATCTCTCTTTTAGTGACTTTTTGAAGGGCCTTGTTGTCCACGCATCTCCTCCGTTAGTTTTGAAGCTAGAGTCTTGAAATTTCTACACAAAATAGAGTAAACATTTTAGAAGATTTGTGGGGAATTCGATTTTACCGGAGGCGATTTGCCTGAACACTCGCCTGGACCTGAAAAAATGGATGCCAAAATTTTTCGCCGATTTCGGCGATTTTTGACCTTTGATCTCCAATATCTTTTTTCTTGCAAATATTTTGTTAAGACATGTAGAACAAAAGTTGTGCACATTTACGAGATCTTTTCGAAAATATCAAAATTTAGGGGCTAGCCCCTTAAATTAGGGATCTAGAAGGGCTCAAATTCTACATCAAAAATCGTTAATATTTTGGTATAAGTCAAAGAACAAAAAATGTTCATCTCAACAATCCAAATCTATTCATATAAAAATTTAGGTCATATGTTACGTAATAAGGAATTTTAAGGGCCAAAACCATAAAATTTTTACCCCTTGTATCTCGAAAACGACAAATATTTTGAAAAGCAATAAAGAACAAAAGTTGTTCAGAATGATGATCTGAACAATATGCATATTTCGTTTTTACCCTATGTGGCCCCGTTAGGGAGCTACAGTTTGGCCCCTAAAAATTACTTCTAGAAATAACTCGAGAACGGTAAAGAATTTCTAAATACTTGTTGAACAAAAAATGTTTGAAATGTCATGACCTTTCTTACGATATCAAGCAAAAGGGGCTGACCCTTTAAATTAGGGGCCCAGAAGGGTCCAAAGGTTTATGAGAATATCTCGGAAACTATTAATATTTTGTAATAAGTCATTGAAGCGGAAATGTTCATCTAAACGAGCTTGTTCTTATCAAATCAAAAAGTAGGTCATATGTTACGTAATAAGGGATTTTAAGGGCCAAAATCATAAATAATTGACGCCTCATATCTTGAAAACGACAAATATTTTGAAAAGCATTATTGAACAAAAGTTGTTCAGAATGATAATCTAAACAATATGTACATTTCGTTTTTTCCCTATGTGGCCCCGTTAGGGAGCTACAGTTTGGCCCCTAAATATTTCTTGTAGAGATAACTCGAGAACGGTAAAGAATTTCTAAATACTTGTTGAACAAAAAATGTTTGAAATGTCATGACCTTTCTTACGATATCAAGCAAAAGGGGCTGACCCTTTAAATTAGGGGTTCAGAAGGGTCCAAATGTTTTTGAGAATATCTCAGAAACTATTAATATTTTATAATAAGTTGTAGAAGCGGAAATGTTCATCTCAACGAGCTTGATCTTATCAAATCAAAAAGTAGGTCATATGTTACGTAATTAGAGATTTTAAGGGCCAAAATCGTAAATATTTGACGCCTCATATCTTTAAAACAACATATTTTTTGAAAAGCATTATTGAACAAAAGTTGTTCAATGTGTCATAACCTATCGATCAATATCAAAAAATGGGTCTGTGGGCCTCATGGCTCGCCTGTAGAGTCGATTTTTGTCGATATCAGTCGATTTCAAAAACTTGTAACTGGTAAATATTTTGTAAGGACATATTGAACAAAAGTTGTTCAGTTTATCGAGATCTATCGATTGATATCAAGAAATAGGCCTATGGTCCTAATGCCTCGCCTGTAGAGTTGATTTTTTGTCGATATCGGTTGATCTCAATAACTTTTTACAGGTAAATATTTTGTAAAAACATATAGAACTAAAGTTGTTGAGTCTATAGAGGGCTAACAAATGACATCAAGAA
>NC_079167.1:24004405-24011905 GCF_947568905.1 Ostrea edulis | reverse complement strand
ACATACATCATGCATTGTAATGAATTGTGTCCTGTACTCTTTTGTTGTCACCTCTGTGTCAACATACTTACTGAAGTACTTGCTGTACTGGGTCCTGTATGTATTGTTTGTAAAGCATGGTAGCATTTGAGAGATCACTTTATATGTTTTCTATGAGAAAGAGGTAGGACTTACATATTTAATATGAACCATGATTAATAATGCCATCATTGGTGACACATGTGTTCCATGGAAAATTCTACTTTGTGTAATGGTCTTATGGATGAAAGTTTGAATGGCAATACATAAATCACATATTTACAGGCACACTGTAGAACAGCCTGAACTACAGCAGCCATTAACCAGGAAGTATAGTTACTTGGAAGCTCAACAAAGGTTCAGTCCCACTAAAGGAAACTGTATGGTGAAACCTGCCAGTCACTGCACTGCTGGGAATGTTGAAAAGCCTGTAGAAAAACAGCTCACTACTGCAGGCAGTATATACGCTCTGTACAACTCTTTTTATGGTGATGAAGAATGTAAGACCCCAGGGAAGATGGACAACAACAAAAGAAACCCTTACTCGACTATGCCAAGGAAAAGGAAAAGAATGGGAGCTACACCTGACATGAGACCAAGGTTTGAAAGTGACAGGAATTGAAATTAGATATGTAGTATGTAATACTGTATAAACTTTAAAGTACAGTACTCATATTTTTATACACATATCTTTGAAATTTTCTGTAGAGAGGAATATTGTCCAGGAAGAGGGAGTGTGAGAAATTTGGTGGAACTATATCAAACTCAGGAAAACGTAGTGAGTTGCAACAAGAGATGATGGTATTTTTATGCCCCAAAATTAAGATTGAAGCATGAAGTGTTTTGGGCGTGTCTGTCTGCACTGATAAACCTTTGGTGGAATTTTTTAACTATGGCAGATAGAGACTCATAGTCAGTAAATTAAATGGTGCAAGTGCCAATTTAAGGTAAAGGTCATGTGATGTGAAAGCTGCCTTAAATCTCGGCCATTGTCAGGGTCATTGTTTCTCAAAAAATCCATATTTTGTAATGAAGGTAATTAATTTGGGTCTGTCCATCTGTTACTTCATTTTCCAATTAATATCTCATTTTTCAGTAATGTCATTTTTGCTACCCCCTTCCAAGACACACACTCTTGGTTCAAAAATCTTTACCAAAAAAGTCACTCTGCCACATTAGGGACAGCAATTATGTGAAATAACATGTATAGGAAGTCGCAAATATTGGAAAGTTTAAATTTATATATAGCACCAACCTTTAGGATAAAAATCCACCTGCCCAGAATATATTCCAATATTTCTTGTACTCTGGTAAGGGCTATTCCAGAAATAAATACATTGGGGGGGGGGGGGGGGGGGGGGAGTAGGGAGGCACCTTTTGTATATACCAAGCACCCATAATAAAAAATTGCCCCATGACCCATCAAATTTATATAACTCATTTTACAATGACCCATCTAATTAAAAAAAACTTAACCAGACCCACCACAAAAATATTTTTAAAAAATGAAAACAGTACAAATCTCGCGATGTTTTCGGGACAAACATTCTAGAAGCGAGCGCAGGCTCGTACTGCGAGCTCTAATGACTAAAGCGCGGGAAATAATCCGAGCTAAATTTCAACCTCTAACAAGGAAAATTTTTTGATGCCAATCCCAGAAGTCCCTTGTCAAAAATGGCTGAGATCTCGCCAAGTCACACCTTGGAATATGATTGTGAACTTAAGCAGAATATCATCCTAATCTTGTGGCCTCCTAGCTCCAAAATTTAGTGCACCATTAGGCGAAATGTTTAACGGAGTGCAATGTTTATGAAAGGCAGGCTAAGATGATGTGTGACGTCATGTCTACGTTTTGACGTACGTCATAATAAGGCGGACAGTGGGAGATCTAAATACGTACTTGTTAAAAGTCATACTACCGGGACATTATTATTACGTGAACATTAAAATACTAAATTCTCAATAGGAATTTATTATTCTAACCAAAAAAAAAAGGGGGGGGGGGAGACTAACTTCTTAAAAACTGTTAGAATATGTGAGGGATCACAGGTACTGAATTAGTGGTATTTAAAAAATTACAAAAAATCGATTGGATTGAAAACATTTTTTTAAAGTCTTTGGTTTTTTTCCTGTGACTAAAAATAACAAGTGCTTCAATCCATTTCCTTTTAACATGTCTGGTAATGCAAACCACGATGACAACCCCCCCCCCCCCCCCCCCATGATAACCAACCCCATGCCACTTGCTAAATAAATTTACTGAAAAATCCTTAATTCTAGTTTTGTAAATTGATCTTAATTAATGTATCCTCACAACAACAGCATTCCAGGAGAGGGGCTGAAATCAATGATGTTGCAATTTTATTCAATGATTATATGTGAATGCTGAAATATTTCTTCATTGTGTTACAACTAGGATTATGTACAATATTATAAAACTTGTTCTAATTTTCTCTTTTAGAACATACCATTGCTACAAGGGGATTATCATATGAATTTCATTTTTCTAATTAGATAGGTTCGCAAGGGGGGGGGGGGGGGGGCATATACATGCCAAATAGTTGAATTTATCGATTTATTTTGAAATTTTCATGATATATTGAAATGCGTTTTGTGTTCAAAGACAGTGCTGTTTAAACATAGTTTTACAAACTTGAAAGGTTTGGGCATTTTTATCACACAATTAGTAACTTGAAAAGATTGAGAGTAGAAAAAAGGAAGTAGAGGCTGAGAACATACAGTTCAGAACAGGTCGTGCATCAAAGTTTAAGCAAGTCACAGTGAAGACAGCAGAAATAAAATGTATATATGTTATATAGCATAAAAATATTTAAATCACATTCATGTATACATGTTTTAATGATATTTAATATAAAACCCTGGGAGAAAATTCATGTAATGAGTATTTTGCAAATAGATATTGTTTAAATTGAACCTGATCAAAGCATGAACATTACAAAATATGTACATATATGAAACTGCCCTCGCTCAAATGGTAGCACAGTCAACATATTATTCAATGACGCGGTAATGCCTGTGCGACATTGTATCCCAGTAGTTCCGAAGAAACGATGTCACATCAACAATCAAAGGCATCTATGATGGGAATGTTGGAAAGATTGGGAGTCCAAGCGATGCTATTATCATGAAATGGGTATGGATATGTTTTTCCACGAATCGTTCGTCTTCTAATGGAGCCCGCGCCCGGAGGCCTCTATATCACCATCACAGACTGATAAATATAACGCATCGGTACCCTCGCATAAATCAAACAAGGTTTGCCTATTAGAAAACGGAATACCTATTGGTTTCAAAATATTCCCAAGATCGATGCACTGTAAACTGTAATAATCTACAGAACAGAGTTCGCCGCCATCACGTCCCAACCCATCACGTCCCAACGGACCCTACTAAACACGCCTCTAATTTGAAGAGTGCCGTAATGGAAAGTTATGCGCTGCAAAGAGCGACAACTCGAATAGTTCTATGTTACTTCCGATTTCGAAAGCACGTTTTCAATTTTCCCTCCGACGTTTTGTAACCAGCACGACAAGAGCGACAATAAAAATATTCTGAAAACTCAACATCCACGTGGCACAAAATTAAAAAAACAATAGAAACTACCCACTACCCATAATAAATATTTTTTTAACAGTCCAACCACGGACCAAATAAAATATGGAAAAATACGACCACCCACACAAAAAAATATCGTTTGCCGCCCGCCCGCCCCGCCCCCATTTGATAATTTCTGGAACAGCTCTAAATGTGCATGAACCAGAATTAATTCTTGATATGTTCCCTGTGCATGTGGGAGTTGCAACTAGCATGATTGAAATATTTTTCCATTATGACATGCCAGGAAGCAAGGTGCATATATTTAGCAAATTTACATGTTCGAAATTCACATTGAAAGAAAATTTATTCTGTATTAGAGGGAGATTTTTATGGAAATTTGAAGCATTAAAATTTAATACTGTATCTAGTGACAATTTGAATCAATTAACTACTGACTGGGTGATACTGCATGGTCTGTGTTATTTTCTTGTTTATAGCCTGTGATCTTCAGAAATGCATGTAATATTCTGAAGGAAGTTTAATGATGATCTTCGAGCAAGTATAATATAATGATATAGTGTGTATTATATACTTCAATTCAGCACATGTTCCAGCAAGCAGTTCTGTCTGGACAAGCGAAAGAATATACTGAGGTACTATAAATTCTCTGTTTATTTTAGATTACAACTTCATTATTTCATATTTGTTAGGTTTGATGTATAAATTCAATGTGATACAATCTTTTCTCTTGTAACTTAACTTAGCCAAAGGGACAAGTGAGCTTTTCTGATAAACTTTTGTTCATCTGTCTGTCTGCCATAAACTTTTCACATTTTCATCCTGATATGAAGAATAACTGTCAATTTCAATTCAAGTTAGTACACATCATCCTTGGATAAAGGAAGTTCTATCAAGTGTGGCATAGGTGTCCAGCAAGTATGCACACATAAATAAAAAACAATTTTATTGTTTTCGACTGTCAACCCCATTTTGTAAGCATACTCATGTAACAGAAATTGAAATGCGTTATCTGATTGGTTAGATTTTGTTTTCGTCAAAAACGATAACTCGCTCGATCCGTTAGATGGCAATTCAGTCGCAACTAAATCCGCCAAGGGGGAGATGATAGTAAGCGAACCAGACACTCGGCTTGCAAAGATGGATTATAATGAGCAATATGAAATTTATAACCTTAAGGTTCAGGTCCTAGAGTGGAACTGAATTGATGATATGTTGAAAATACAATATATTTCAGAATATTTGTACTTCGTGATATCAAGCAGGCAAACTGTTTGCATTATTACCTATGATGAGCAGTGGGCTCTCTTTGAAAACTATTTGCTTTTCACTGTGATGTGATAAAATCTTACTAAAAGAATTCTAAATTGTCAATTGTGTATGATAGTTATACCAATATATCTCTCATAGGTACTGACTAAAACTCGGTCTCGGTCTCGGTCCCATGACTAAAACCCGATCTTCGGTCCCGGTCCCAGATACTTAAATTTATTCTATAAAAACAGAATATATCGGGATATTTGAGCACAGGCACTTGTTTCTGTAAATGACTTATGACCTCTGTATAATAATAACAACACAAAGTACCTAGCTTCAAATGACACAAAATGGCACCCCCTGAGAATGTCGGCCGTATAGGGAATATGCGATGCTAATGTATTTACAACCGTTGTATTGTACAATCATTCAACTTAAAAACCATGTATGACATGACTGCATTCATTGCCTCTTTTTGCCGAAAACTGCAACAAAAAATGGATTTTCCGTTTTATACCACGAAGTGCTATGTACTGATACCGCACAGAATATGTGGGCGATTTTGACTGGCTAGCACGCTCTTCTAAAATTACGTTTGGAATTCTTTAGAGTTATTTATAGAAAGATAAAGCATCAGAGATGAATTAAAAATAACAGGCAAAAGGATGATTTTAATGGTGACCATTAACCACAATTGATCTTATTTTATATAATTTAGTTACTAACATTAGGGGGGAAATGCTACAAAAAATAAAGGGGATTCCATCCCCCCCATATTTTTTTCCACATGCAGACACCTGATAACTATAATCCCCCCTTCTGATTTTTTTTTTTTGCGGTGACAATGCCTCCAAAATGTGTGGATTCCTTGTCTCAACCCAATTTCGATTGATGTAGTTGTTTCACGCTTTTCACAAGCTTTAGAGATTGGCCTTCTACTGGACTGGTATAATATAGAATATACTTATTATAAACAGTATAAGGTATTTAAGGCTTACAAAACAGCAAGTTTACGATTACATAAATCGAAATTAGAATGGAATAGACGGGGAATCCACACATTTCTGAGAAATAATCGCCGCCCCAAAAAATCAGAAAGGGGGGGGGGGGTGTCCATACTTCAGATGCCTGTGAATTTTTCCATATCGGGACAGATCCGTAATATTAGGGATGCGGGGAGGGGGTTCAGTCGGAGAAGTTGTAAGTTGCACATTGGCTTGTTTAAATTTCCTGACAGACAATGATAAAAATATGATAGTCATGATAAAGACCTTCAGAACCTTAATTAGTGTGTGCATGGGGGAGGGGGGGGGGTGTTATAGTGTTCGTCAATGCTGTCTCAATTTTTTCCCCTCAGGCTGGGAGGGGTCATTCTTTGCTACAGGGCTTCAATTCATAACTTTCAAGCTTACATGCATTAATATCTTCTCATTCACTACTACATAGTACTATCAAAAATAGTGGTGGGGCCATTCTCGCAATATATCTTCATTTGCATGCATGAAAATAACAGTTAATGTTAAGGGTTGGCCAGTCGCCTCCGAAAAACATTGATATGTGCCTGCAGCGTTCTTGGTACTTATGGTGGGTTTCATAAAACTTCAATTTAACAACAGGTACTTGCCACATCAATACATATCACAAAGTCAATAACGCATCACTAAAAAAAACTTTCCTTGCTCTATTTTGCATACTTCCAAATAATCTTTTATCTGTATTTTCTCTGACTTTCCATAGATCTGCATGAAACATGCAATTGGCAGAAATATTTCTCATACTAGTTAACGAAGTTGTATTTACAGTAAGTCATAATTTCATTATTATCTTCATCAGAAATGATTCCGACACGAAAATATTTTTAAATCTCCACTCGGGAGGTCTTAGCTTCTATCTTCTGATGACATGTAAAATCCCGAAACGTACGAACAGCTTTGGTTTTTTTGAGTAACTAAAAATAGCGTACAGCGTCTTCAATTCAAATTTTTTATTTTGTTAACAAAGCAATATGTTCAATATTTTTTGGTAATAAACATCGTATCAATTTATTGTGATAATAAAACAATGAGACTTTATTTTTCAACACAATGAATATACAATTTTCATTCTGTGCGGTATCAGTACATAGCACTTCGTGGTATAAAACGGAAAATCCATTTTTTGTTGCAGTTTTCGGCGATAAGAGGCAATGAATGCAGTCATGTCATACATGGTTTTTAAGTTGAATGATTGTTCAATACAACGGTTGTAAATACATTTACATAGCATATTCCCTGGAAGCTCAAAAGGCCGACATTCTCAGGGGGTGCCATTTTGTGTCATTTGAAGCTAGTTACCTTGTGTTGTTATTAGTATACTGAGGTCATAAGTCATTAACAGAAACAAGTGCCTGTGTATTTGAGCCCCATTTCTCAATAACTTAGGTATGACATCTCATGCCTGCATTCTGATAGTTAATTGATCATATTATTTTCTTCTTTCGTAATGTAATATGTGAAAACTCCAGGACCGGTGGGACCGAGAAATAAAAACAATGCTAAAAAGCCGGTCCCGGTCTCGACATTTTTCCTCAATATCCGCTTTAATCTACCTTCTCATAAAAATTATAAGAACGTGATACTCAATGGCATCCCTTTGTATACATATATTTCT
>NC_079167.1:23996905-23999405 GCF_947568905.1 Ostrea edulis | reverse complement strand
TAAGGTTAAAGATTTTCAAAAGTAGGTTAAATTTGAAAGGTGAAGAATTGCATGTAAAGAAAGGTCTTGTCACAAGGAGTACACATGTGAAATATGAAAACCCCATCAACATGCATTCAAAAGTTATGGCGAAGGTTCAAGTTTTTGCTAACAAAGAGACGGATGGACCAAAAACTACATGAATGCACCCCGAATATCTGATTACGGGGGCATAAAAATGAAATTGAACATTTGCTTTTCAAAAGCATCATTCTTGTATTCAGAATCTTTCTAGAAAAGGGGGGGGGGGTGTTGACAAAAGTGCACATTAATTTTGTTTCGCTATCAACAATAATTATTCATGTTTCAATAATTATAATAAAATTTAAGGACAATATTTGTTTTGTTTTTTCCATTTCACAAAGGAACATAATCTTTTAAATCACTTCAAACATCGTACATTCTGGATTCACATTTTGCACGTGCACTCTACGTTGTACATTGTATTATTCTAATATTTACATAGAGGCTTTTCTTCCCTGATTAAAACAACTAATATAAGGTCATAATTTAACAAGTTGATGCGATACACTCACAAATGAGAGAGAGAGAACAGTCAGCCGTATATACATATATAGAGACCCGATTCAGAATACACCAACATTGAATTTGAAAATTTAACAATCGTGTGGTCAGGTGTTTGACCTAAATGAAAAAAAAAAGAAATTTTGTAAAAACTACACCTAACAGTAAATTACGAACAAATATACCAGGATTAGTACATATGTTATTTCTCTTCTACATCCTTATCTTTTTAAGAAAATGTATTGTAACGCATTCATTTTGGGAGAGAGAAAATCACATAGTTGAGTTCAATTTTGACATAAAAAGGAAAATTGGAATAAAACACAAACATACGTACAATAAATCAGAAACATAAATGTGCATGTACATGTATGTGTCATTGAATATCACACCCTTATCTTTTTTTAATGAAAAAGTAGATTAAAGCGGCTATAGAGGAAAAATGTTGAGACCAGGACCGGCTTTTAGCACTGTTTTTATTTCTCGGTCCCTCCGGTCCCGGAGTTTTCACATCCTATTTTATGAAAGACGACAATAATATGATCAATCAACTATCAGAATGCAGGCGTAAGATGTCATATCTAAATTAATGAGAAATTGGGGCTAAAATATTCTGATATATTCTGTTTTTATCGAATAAAAGAATCCGGGACCGAAGACCGGGTTTTAGTCGCAAGACCGAGACCGGGTTTTAGTCAGTACCTCTCTCATCTGGTATAAAGTATTAAAAGCACACAGGTAACACAAAGATTTCTAAAGAGTAAAAAATGTAAGGTCCATTTGCCCATTGTGATGGAATCATCTCTCTATAGTATAAATTCAACTGTTAGTCATTTGTTCAGCTTCAGAATTGTGTCCATAGTGGAGATTTGAAGTTTATATACCCCCTGCTACAATGTTGTTTTGACCTGTCAGTCTATCAGTCCCTTTCTTTTCAGCACAACTCTGAAACTGCTCAACAGAATTTCGAGAAACTTTGTAGTTAATAAGGACACATTAAGGGCATATTCCCAGGAAATTCCGATTCAATAATTTTTCTGGGAGTTATACCCCTTTGAACCTAGAATTTCGAGCCTGTTTGTCCTGTTCTTTTAGCAATGCATAGCATTACCATTCAGTGTGTAAGGCATTGTAAAGCAATATTGGAGCTTGGGGTATTTAAGCTTGCTCACTTTTTCTATCATAAAAGAAGGAAATAACTTGTATACAAGAACAACAAGGTTAAAATTTGTCGATTAAATGCAGAAGTGTATACTTCAGAATCAAGTTTATTGAAACCATGACCCCTAGGGCTATGATTCCTGTGGGGATCCCAGGGTTAGAATAGGTCCTCAGTACCCCTTGCTTGTCGTAAGATGCAACTAAATGGGGCGGTTCTTTAGATGAGACCACAAAAACGAGACCTGATTGATAAAGATCCTTCCCTGCTCAAAGGCTGTAAGCGCCAAGCATCGGCCTAAATTTTGCAACCCTTCATTGACAATGGTGATGTCGCCATATGAGTGAAAATTTCTCGAGGAGGACGTTAAACAATATACAACCAACCCAAGGGCTATCGAAGGGTCACAATAAGGATTTATGTGACTTTCTGTTCAGTATAAACATGCAAGGTGGCTCAGGTGAGCCAGGTGGCCCTCTGACATCTTGTTACTAAAATGAAAGTCTTGCACAGCTGTATTTTCATTATTTATAGTCTTCTGTGCCAAGGTCACCAGTACATCCCAAAAATGTTGAATTCTACAGAAGTGAAGAAAAAGGTATCTGAAGAATACATTTTTATTTTGTAATTTAAAATAAGCAGTTGATTTTTATGCCCCCCTTTGAAAAAGAGGGGGCATATTGTTTTGTACCTGTCGGTCGGTCTGTAGACCATGTGTTGTCCGCTCAATATCTTGAGAACCATTCACTTGATGATAATGATATTTCATATGTGGGT
>NC_079167.1:23949405-23991905 GCF_947568905.1 Ostrea edulis | reverse complement strand
GGATGAAGATGTTCCCTATCGATTTTGGGGTCAAAAGGTCAAAGGTCAAGCACACTGGACATCGAAGTAGCAATATGGTTTCCGGGCTCTAAAGTGTTATCCTTTCCACCTACAGTCACCATATCATACATATGGACTACCCATAGGATGAAAATGTTCCCTATCGATTTTAGGGTCAAAAGGTCAAAGGTCAAGCGCACTGGACATTGAAGTAGCAATATGGTTTCCGGGCTCTAAAGCGTTATCCTTTCCACCTACAGTCACCATATCAAACATATGGACTACCCATGGGATGAAGATGTTCCCTATCAATTTTAGGGTCAAAAGGTCAAAGGTCAAGCGCACTGGACATTAAAGTAGCAATATGGTTTCCGGGCTCTAAAGCGTTATCCTTTCCACCTACAGTCACCATATCATACATATGGACTACCCATGGGATGAAGATGTTCCCTATCAACTTTGGGGTCAAAAGGTCAAAGGTCATGCGCACTGGACATCGAAGTAGCAACACTCAGAAAAGAGGTAGTTTATACCTATTACCAACACCCTTTGGGAGATTGGGGTAAGCGGGGGGTATTCTTAGTGAGCATTGCTCACAGTACCTCTTGTTAAAAATTGTGAAATTCATGGCCCCTGGATCAGGGGTTCTGGTGCTAGGGTGGGGCTCTATAAGTCATATAGTGAAAATGCATTATTTCTTTGAAAATCTTCTTCTCTGTCCTTGGGTATTAAGTAGACAAACCAATAGCATGATTATGATGAGCAAGGATGCCTCTTTCAAAATTGTGAAATTTATGGCCCCTGGGTCAGGGGTTCTGGTATTAGGGTGGGGCCCTATTGATCATATAGTGAAAATGCATTTTATTTCTTTGAAAATCTTCTCCTCTGCTGCTGGGTATTAAGTAGACAAACTAATAGTATGATAATAATGATCAAGGATGCTTCTTTCAAAACTGAAATTTATGGCCCCTGGGTCAGGGGTTCTGGTGCAAAGGTGGGGCTGACCACATAGCTATTCAATGTTTCTTCCATCCAAAAGTAAAATTCTTATATTTAGACACAAACCTAATTCAAACATTGGAAGGTTGTTACATGATACTCAGGTGACCTATAAGGCCCCTGGGCCTCTTGTTGTTTTTTTATTATTATTTTCATCTCACCTGAATTAAATAAGAATTAAAATGATATTTGAATATCGGGGATTATATAGGCATCCCTATGTTATATGGAATCAAACTGGGTTAAGTCATGACACTGTTTAGCTTAGGTGGGGTCATGATATGGGTTGAAAATTTTTGGTGGGAATGAAGAGGTAAAATTCTTTATTTAAAATCGGCTGAAGAGCAGCAGGACCAGCTTGATTCAGGTGAATGTTGTGACTCATGGGCCTCCTGTTACATAGTATAAGTTCAATTGAGGGTTAATTTTGATAATTTGGAATTTCTCAAACCTCTTGAACTAAACTGGTTTAAATTTGTGATTGTGAAATTGTGTGGGATATGGAAATTCCACCTCTGGAACAAGAGTTGCTGTTCAGGACTAGGCAAAGCCTCGTAGACTGCCAATCATGTCCCTTGGCAGAATTTCCCAATCCCACACTTGTGCAGTACTAATGAAGACACTTGTACAGTACTAATGAAGGATTTTGCTATTCCATCTGGCTTAAGTTTAAGGTTATTATGATTGTTGCATTATGATATGGGAATTATCATTTTAAAGCCCTTATACACACACACACACACATATACACACACACAGAGTGAATTTATACTTGTTTGTTGCACTCAATTAGGTGATAGGAATGATAATGGGGTTATTCTACATCTAATAAGAGCATGTTGTTTTCTATAAGGTCAGGAAAGTAATGTGACTGAAAGCAGCAGTGTGGAGTCCACTATATTAGATAGGTGGGTGTCCCAGAGTCTACAGAGATGCCAGAACTCACTGACTGATGAAATCTTCAATGAACTGGCCAGTAAAGCAGGTAATATTTTATTTACACTTTCATTGCTTGGTGATTTTTTAAACTTCTGGTTCAGACACCTTTAGAAATGTCTTTTTCCTCTCATGACAATATTAAATGTGGGTTGATATTTGTTTTTTTGAATAAGTTTATGTAATTGTATTTGAGGAAAATGATCAGTTAAAATTTTGATGTATATGACATATGATGAGGTCCTGGATGACTTCTTGACCCTTTAAAAAGTTCACACAGACATGAAATGGTTTGATGTTTATCTAAGAAAAATTATTTGCAAATATAAATTGGGAAAGAGATTTGACAAAATGAAAAGTAAAAAAAAAAAGTTAATGAAATGGGTACAAACTAGGATATATGCTCTTAGAGTGGCAACTAAATGAGGCTGACATGGATCAAAGCCATTTTGTTTTCCTAAGGGAAGTTATTCCAATTGCTTTAGGGAAACGTGAAATTGTAATACACTGTACAGTCAAAACTGCCATAGCGACCCACTGTATTAAGCGACTCACTGTCGTATGTGACCATAAAAAGTTCCCCCCAAAACGTTTCTCTATATATTGTACCTGTATTAAACGACCACCTGTCTGACGCGACCAACGACCATGATTTTTACAACCTTTTCGTGTATTTTCACGAAATTTTACCTCTATTTAACGACTGTACATTTTTCGATTACAACGCGATTACTACTTTCGATTTTGGTTGAGCCAACTATTCTGGGAATTATCGCCCCTAACACTTTCATTTTCAAACGCACTACTATTCTGGGAATTATCGCCCCTAACGCTTTCGTTTTATATCGCATAGTTTGGCGGTGATCTTGTTTAGTAGGCCCTCTGAATTAATTATTATACCCAATCTGTCAACATGCAGGGTCGTGTGTGGTTAATTATTAAAACCCAAATTATTGTTTATTTAACAAAATCAAAGATCAGGAAAATCAAGGCCGGTGTATTTGAAGGTGTGAATTTCGCTAGATCGGATATGAAAATCTACCACTTGTTACCATTATGTGAAAAAATTGCCCAATTACGATATAAATCAGGTAAATATTGTGCTTAGGACTGAAATTTTAAACGGAGTATTTGCAGTTTTCCTCCATGAGATACCCGAGGTTTCCAGAATAATGACCGGAACTAGCGACTCACTTCGACATGTCCCAAGTATTTGACACGTCCGAGTTCAAGAAAGTTGCCTGCATTAGTTCAAAGCTTAAAAGATTTGCTGTGCATGTACAATGGATATTGTGATTTATTTAATGTTTCTCAAATTGAATAACATATTTCCAGCATGTAATTTGTACAAAAAGAGACGCAACACTTCATCATTTGCTTTCTTACCACAAGCATTGCATTTTTAGTTACACTGTACAAGTAGGCTATACATAAATACTCTACAACAAAGTGTTTATAAGTTTTAGAAAATTTACATGCAGTTCATCAATGAAATTTAAATCTCATGTAAATGTGTAATATGAAATGCATGTTTATCAATCTTAAACATATTAAATGTAATTTTGATGAATAATAAATTATATGATACAACACATTGCATTCTAGATTTTTAACCACAGTGTATTATTAATTTTATTAAAACCGTACTTGAAATTCTTAATGATAAATTCCAAATACATGTAGTCATTTTCTCCATTGTACAAATTATTTGAGAAATTTTATCAATTAACAGCAGAAAATAGGGCCACATTTAAAAATATGTTTGTTTCCCCTCTCCCGACCCTAAATTTCAGAGGAAGGTCGGTAGGTAGGTAAAAAGTTTTTTTTTTTAGCTAGCAGAATTTTATTTATTATGAAATTCCCATAACCATTAACAATGCCCGATACCAAACGTCGTGAAGCACATCATCCATGTTTCCTCATCAAACTCGTATAGTCAGTTCTCGCGTAAATTCTGCTTTGATTGCCACGTTTTGCAATTAGGGAAGGTGTCGATATTTCGGACAGTACTTCATGTATTTTGGAAATGCTCATTATCTAACCACTAAACTTAGGCATTGGACTACATGTATACATATTGGTTGATTCGACGAACATTGGGTTTCATCAGAATTTTCTCTGCTATTTATACCACATACTAACACTTAAATAAAGTTAGGGAGAATGTTGCAACTATGGACAATGGTGTTAGTTTTGGACACATGGTGTTATAAAATTGGTAAACTCGGTTGCTGTCTTTTATTTATGGTTCACTGACATTTTATGCTTTTGTTTTTTGCACATTATCTTAATTTATATATGATAGTGATTTTCATTATATTTTTAAATGATATCGGTAGATCTAGTTTACCAGAAAACGTTTCAACGGGACTTGATTTTGCCGATCAAACAAAATGGATGCTGACATCAACCAATCAGAGCTGAGTTACACATGTGCATATAATTAGGTGTTTTCCAGTTTGTAAATATAGCATTAGTTCAGAAATAAGTTAAATTGAGAATGCTTCTGATTGACTGTCAAAAATATCGCATCCGTCCGAAATATCAACACTTTCCTCTACTGAAGAACACAACTTGCACACTGGATGCCCCGAATTCTCTTGTTTCCTCGCTCCTCGTATAGACAACATTTCTCCATCTCGATCTTGCAGATCACTAGTCCGAATTGCGAGCCGAATTCAATGTTAAACTCACTTGTAACTAATCAATAAAACAATCATGATTCTTGTACTTATTAATATCGATTAAAAGAAAATATCAATCCAAAATTCGATATTAAACAGAAGCCAACAATTGTAGTCAACCGAATTTTCACTGGCATTTGAGCAAACGAGTCTCGTGACTCAAAACAAAGCTCGACAGTTTGATAAAATGTTTTCAAGAGACTGTTTATGTGATGAAAGAACCCATAAAATCAATATTAGTAAGTACAAGAAGAATCGTTTTATTGATTAGTTACGAGCTTAAAATTAAATTCGGCTTGTAAGTATTTGAAATCAGCCAGAGAATGTCGCCTCCAGCTGGAGGCGGCGAAATTTCTAGATTTCGGACCAGAACACCTCCTGTATTCGTATTATTATTTTTTAATTTTGGATTGAAACAAAAGAAGATATAGAAAATTTTTGTCATTATAAAATACTGATCTGCACCAGAAACGACCTTGAATTTTTCTTAAAATTAAAAAAAAAAACTTCACCAGAATGGCGTAATAAAAACTTATGGGTCGGTGTGAATTTTCAGACTCGGTCGGGCGAGGGGAAACAAACAATATTTTTATTTTGGCCTAGGCAACCTGTATTAAGAGACCACCTGTCATATGTGACCTTTTTTCCATTCTGCGTTGGATGGTCTCTTAATACAGGTTTGACTGTATATGTACAGTACCCGCAACGTTATTCTTGACATTCCTATCGTGCGTGTATCCTATCGTATCGTGCGTGCATCCTATCGTATCGTGCGTGTATCCTATCCTATCGTGTATCAGGTTTTCCGTTTTCTATCGTGTTTTGCGTTTATCAGGTCTATCGTGTATCATATTATGCGTGTATCAGGTTTTCCGTTTATCGTGAAAATCGTTTATCGTGTAGCTTCGGAAACTATCGGGATCGTATATTAAATCTAATGAAAAAGTAAGATACTTTCCGAAAGCTTTATTCGTTTTGTTAAAGAAGCTATTTTTAGGAATCGAGGAAAGACAGTATATTTGAAGGAGAACATAAAGCTGTTGATTTTAAAGCAGAAAAAGAGCTATATCTCTGTCCAGAGAGGGTGAAAATTTATCGCAATGTCATTCTGTCTGGAAAGTAGGCAGTGGTTTGCCGAGCAAACCGAGGACAATAAAACTGAAAGCTCCTTCATCTGGAGTTCATAAACAGTTCCTCGTCTAGAAACAATTATTTGTAATTAACACTAACAGAGAAATAGAAAGTTCCGATCTGAAAGGAAAAATCAGTAAATTACATTGTTTATTACATATATTTTAATAATGGTTCTTTTTCTTCCGATTTTGTTCACCTGTAATCAACTTAATATATATCAACTACTGAACTTGTGCGCGTTCTTATCTATCTGATTTTGTGTATCACCCGTCTTTTGACAGTAAACATTCTCAGGGGCATTGTATTTCACACATTTAGAAGATTAAGTTTTAAAAGAGTGCAAGGGTATATTGCATCTCCCAAAGTTCTGCTCAATTGGGCACGATTCAGCTGTCATCGTTGTGTGTTTTTTTATTTGTACATGTACACATATATACCAATAGTCGTACGTGTAGATAATGGAAATGTATGCCGGTTTTGATGATTATTTGAATTTTTTTTACATGCTAAACATAAACATTTAATTTAAAGCGTTTCTAAATTGCGACTTTAAATCAAGCCGGGTTTCGTATATGTTTTTAATAGTTTATTTATTTTTTGTTAACAAAATATCAATTCATATGAATATGTTCCAATTACTTATGACTATCAATTATCACTCATAGTGTAGAAATATCTAACATATGAGCATATGGTGTAGTGCAGTGGATTGAATTTAAAGCGGTCATTATGAAAATAATTGTAGTTGTTGAAAGAGCGGTGAACTCAGAGCTTGATGCAAAATAACCCCCCTCCTCGCTACACACAAAATATTACTTAGTTTTATTTGATATCCAAGATAATAGACAACAGAATAAGAGAGCTATTGAAGCATGATATCACTACATTATATTCCATTTTGTTAATTCCCTGTTTAATTGCTAAACACTCGAAATATCAAGTGTGAATACCACGGGTCCTCGGAGATGACCTTAAAAACAGACGCCCCGTGTCACGGTAGGTGTGGCACGCTAAAAAACCCTCACTGCTCAATGGCCGTAATTGCCGAGCATAAGCCTAAATTTAAAAACTCTTCACCGGTCATGGTGACGTTAAGCAAGATAAAAATCAATCACTCCATTTATGATTCACATATTAAACATTCAAGGTGACAATATACGTTTTAGAATCATTGGCTGAGAAAATTCATATAGATATCAAATAATGAATTCAATACCGTATATAGTTTAGCTTCCGGATTTTAGCTGTAATGACGTTAAAGAAAACATAAATAGAATTTTAAAAAAATAAACGTACAACCGTGGATAATTACATTATATGCTTTAGGTATATATTAAGTATTGAAATCCTTCAATATTATTATCAACATAATGAAATTATTTTGTACGTATCAAACTTTCGTTCTGTCTAAATTGTTTCTAAATTTACAACATTTCTATCAGGTTTTCCGTTTATCGTGAAGATCGTTTATCGTGTTTTACGTTTATCAGGTCTATCGTGAAAATCGTTTATCAGGTTTTGCGTTTATCAGGTTTACCGTGTATCCTATCGTATCGTGCGTGTATCCTATCGTATCGTGCGTGTATCCTATCCTATCGTGCGTGTATCGTGTTCTATCGTTTATCATGTCAAGAATAACGTTGCGGGTACTGTATATCCTAGCAATTTGATTACATGTACTTGAAAATGCTCAAGGATTACTCACTGATTAACTTTATTAGTTTCTTGATATTCAATACAATGGTGGACTTTTAAAGAGAAAAGATTTTGCTCCTTATTGTAAGGGCTGTTCCAGAAATGATCAAATGGGGGGGTCGGGCGGCAAATGATATTTTTTTGTGTGGGTGGTCGTATTTTTTCATATTTTAATTGGTCCGTGGTGGGATTGTTAATAAAATATTTATTATGGGTAGTGGGTAGTTTCTATTGTTTCATTTTGTGCTACGTGGGTGTTGAGTTTTCAGAATATTTTTATTGTCGCTCTTGTCGTGTTGGTTACAAAACGTCGGAGGGAAAATTGAAAACGTGCTTTCGAAATCGAAAGTAACATAGAACTATTCGAGTTGTCGCTCTTTGCAGCGCATAACTTTCCATTACGGCACTCTTCAAATTAGAGGCGCGTTTAATAGGGTCCCTTTGGACGTGATGGCGGCGAACTCTGTTCTGTAGATTATTACAGTTTACAGTGCATCGATTTTGGGAATATTTTGAAACCAATAGGTATTCCGTTTTCTAATAAAAATAGGCAAACCTTAGTTGATTTATACGAGGGTACCGATGCGTTATATTTATCAGTCGGTGTGATGGTGATATAGAGGCCTCCGGACGCGGGCTCCATTAGAAGACGAACGATTCGTGGAAAAACATATCCATACCCATTTCATGATAATAGCATCGTTTGGACTCCCAATCTTTCCAACATTCCCGCCATAGATGCCTTTGATTGTTGATGTGACATCGTTTCTTCAGAACTACTGTGATACAATGTCGCACAGGCATTACCGCGTCATTGACTAGAATGTTTGTCCCGAAAACCTCGCGAGATTTGTACCGTTTTCATTTTTAAAAATATTTTTGTGGTGGGTCTGGTTAGTTTTTATTTTTATTAGATGGGTCATTGTAAAATGAGTTTATTAATTTGATGGGTCATGGGGTAATTTTTTTTTTTTTTTTTTATGGGTGCTTGGTATATACAAAAGGTGCCTCCCGACCCCCCCATGTATTTATTTCTGGAATAGCCCTAACAAATTTGTTATTAAGATATGAGGAATTGCAAAAGTTACATCTTTAAGAATTTTAACCAGGGAACTGTGAATGGAAATTTGTAAAATTCTTGAGTTTCATTGGATGATGCATATGCACAGAATTTGAATATGAGCAAAGCTTGAAAAGTATTAAGTATATGTCTATAATAACTCTATTAAATTACAAATTCAAAGTATCAAATGTTGTGCTCTATACAAAATTTTGAAAAACCCTGTACATTTGTGGATATTTTTAATGAAAATTTGACAAAATTGAAATAATGACATACTTTGAAACGTCACAATGTACAAACTATTGTGAAAATTATGTCATGGCCAGTTAGATCTTTACCCACAATGTTCTATTTAAATATTTCTTTTGCCAAAAGGGAAAAATAAATCAACTTTGAAAATTTGCTGGACTAAACAAGGCCCTAGGTAAACCTGTACTTTATGTTGTAGTCTTTCCTCTTTGAATTTGAAAACTTTAAAAATTATTTTACTGTAACAGAGGATGAGCTGACAGAAGAATCTGCCAAAGTGAAAAAGCAGCACAAGAAAAAGAAAAACAATACCACAAAAAATGTAAGTAAATATCCTCAGAAAATCTTAAACTTGTGAATGAAATTCTGGGTGTGTTCAAAGGGCTGATATCAAATTGTTTCTCTTGCAGAATAAGAAAAAAGAGAAAAATGAAATAGAAGAGTTCTACTTTGATGATGATCTAAGGAACAAAAATATAAAGGAGGAAAGCCACATGAAACTTCAAAAAGCATTCTTACCAGGAAAATCAATGCAGATCAGTAACAGTTTAAGAAGTTCTTTTCACGATATCCCTTCCAAACTCAGAGAACCAGGTAGTGTAAGATTAAAATTTGGAATTTGTTGATTTTTTCAACTGTATATATTGTCATATTGAATCTGAATACTAGTAAACACAAAATTCCACCTCTTAACAAATGTTATGAACTGAGTGGAGTTTTGGGTATTGTAGAGCTATTAGTTTAGCTTGCCTGGCCCAAACCCACCCTACCAGGCACTTGCTATGATAAGATATTTACAATGCTACAGTTCACACAACTTGTTGATCTAAAAAGTTGCCATGTTGCAGATAGCTACATTGTATATTGACTACTGTAGATTCCTTATTTTACGCAATTGCTTGATATGGCAAAATGATTTGCATATGTCGAATTGCATGAACGTGAATTTGCGAGTTGTGTGTTAAACAAGAGTACTTGCATACATGTATTTTAGCAACAGAAAAATAAAAGCGAGTAATTTTATTTTGCGAGGGATGCCTCTTGCAAAATTACAAAATAATAAATTTCTTGCGTATATATAGACATCTACAGTATTAAAAAAAAAAAAAATAAATGAATAAATCACTGTTAAAACAGTACTGTTAAATGTGCCCTGATGGTGATATGTATGATACTTTTTATTCCCTTTCATATTTAATATAGTGTTGGTCATATCCATTCTTCTTTTTGTCTACATACTGTTCATCCATCCGATTTTGCATTTATCTTGTGCCTCCAAACACCAGCTGTTCATGCACATAAATACACCCTGTGAGAGCATAAGTAGGGCATCAGAATTACTTTTATGCCCAACTGTGATCTATTCATATAAATGCATTGTTATGTCTCCCCTCTTTCAGGGGGAGACATTATTTTTGTACTTTTTGTCCGTCTGTCTGTCACAAAATCTTGTGAACGCTTCTCCTCCTATATGGCTTATTGGATAGACTTGAAACTTTGTACAATGCTTCATTGCCATTTTTAGATGTGCATATTGGTGGGACAGGAGGATCCAATTAGATGTGCATATTGGTGGGACAAGAGGATCCAATTATTTCCCTATAAGTTATAGTGGATCTAAGAGGGGTAGAGGATGTAAAAGAGTTTGTGAACACTTCTCCTATATGGCTTATCAGATAGATTTGAAACTTAGTACAATGCTTCATTGCCATTTGTAGCACAGATGTGCATATTGGTGGGATGGGAGGATCCAATTATTTTCCTTAAAGGTTATAGTGGATCTAAAAGGGGTGGAGGATGTAAAATAGCTTGTGAACACTTCTCCTATATAGCTTATCAGATAGATTTGAAACTTTGTACAATGCTTCATTGCCATGTGTAGATATGCATATTGTCGGGACAGGAGGATCCAATTATTTTCCTGAAAGTTCTAGTGGATCTAAGAGCGATGGAGGATGTTAAATAGCTTGTGAACACTTCTCCTATGTGGCCCTTTGGATAGATTTGAAACTTTGTATTATGCTTCATTGCCATTTGTAGATGTGCATATTATTGGGACAGGAGGATCCAATTATTTTCCTAAAAGTTATAGTGGATCTAAGAGGGGTGGAGGATGTTAAAATAGCTTGTATTGAATGCTTCTCCTTCTATATGTCTTATCCGATAGACTTTAAATTTTGTACAATACTTCAATGCCATTTGCAGGGACAGGAGGATCTAATTGTTGTCATTAAAGTTATAGTGAATCTGAGGGGTGGAGGGTGTAAAATAGTTTGTGAACACTTTTCCTATGTGGCTTATCAGAGTTCATAATGTCTATGTTCCTGCTCATGCTTTCTCCTCCATACCATGCAGTACATTAATGGGAGGAGGGGTCATTTGGAGCACTTTCAATTTTGGGAGCTGGGGAGACATTGTTTTTCATAAAAACAATCTCTAATTTGTTAAAATTTTAATATTTTCCTTGATTTCCTTGAAAATCTTCCTGTTCTTACTTCCATATCTAAAGCAAGGATAAGAAGAAAGTATATTATTATACCTCAGTATGAGAATTCTATGCAACGCGTAATCTGATTGATCTAGATGGTCACGTGCCTCGGATGACAAAACTTCATATCTCCCTCTCGAACATCATATCTCCCCATCATATTTATCCCTTGGGCAGCCTTTTGCATTTTCCATAAATTTAACGTCAAGGTAGACGAAGTGTATTGTGACGTCACAATAAGTCCGAGTCATTCTACTTTCATAGTTCGTAAGGCACAAAATATGCGGGCTTCTGATACACACTTGAATCGCATGGTTTTGGTTGATACAAAAAAAAAGCAAGTAAATCAGCATTCAAGGAGAATGGAAAATTCATTCAAAAACTGGTTATATCGCTGTGTTTCATTGTTTGTACCTTCTACCGTAATATGTTGACGGCGCGTTGTTACCGTTAGGACGACCTCAGCTATATACAATATATAAATGTGCGGACTCCAATTTCAAATGCACTTTTGTAGTCTTGCTTTGTTTCGGTATAATAAACAATTTATTGCATGAATGTTTGGGAGATATGAAGATTTATTCACCCAAGAAAAATCCTCGGGGAATATGATTTTTCTTGGGTGAATTAATCTTCATATCTCCCTCACTATCATGCAATATATGTATATATATAGTGTACAAGATTTAGAGCAAGAAAATCATATCCATTTTGTTTTTAGCTGACTCCATATGACTGACTGAATAATTCTGGATTTTGCATTTGACTCCTTTCTTAACCATGAGGCCAAGGCAGGACATTCATGTTCTAAGCACATACTTTGAGATAATTAATGCATTGGTAATCAATGTGTGTTTGACTTGATTGAATATTTAGTAGCAGTTTCAAAAATGTTGTTTTTGGCAGATCCTTCAGAAAGGAACAACAGAATGACAAAACCACATAGTCCTCCACCTCATTCAAATCCTAGATATGTACCAGCAACATCTGTGTTACAATATGAAAAGATAAAGGTCAGCAAACCCAGCCTTTATTGTATTTAGTGGAAATGTAATCAAGCTCAATTAAGCTTTTCTGATCACCTGTTGTCTGTTTGTCAGTAAAGTTTACACATTTTCAACTTCTTCTCTAGAACCACCAGGACAATGTTAACTAAACTTGGTACAAAGCATTCTTGGGTAAAAGGGGATTCTAAATTCTGCAAGTGAAAGGTCATGCCCCATTCAAAGGGGAGATAATAATTAAAAAAAAGGTAAAAATAGGGTGAGGTTATTTAATAATCTTCTCGAGAACCACTGGGCTACAAAAGACTTAAAAATCTTTCTGACCGGATGCAAGCAATACTACAAAAGTGTTTTGGGAGGTAGTACACACTTTTGTAGGCTTCCATGATGCAGCATTCTTGAAATATATGGAACAGTATTTTCGTATATATTTTACTTGTTGACGTCATTGATACTATATTTACATTTACTAATTAATCCTTTGATAAAAAGCATTACAAAGTTTTAATGATATCTGCATGCTTATAACTGTAAAGACTGAACTCTGTTATGCATATGAACACTCGAGCATGGCGTGTGCAGAATAAAAACGAAGCTATTTTACCCAGGGGTGGAATTTCCCTATCCCACACGAGTAAATAATGAAGGATTATTTAGGAGCTTTGAGAAAATTCTAAATTATCAAAATCCTCATTTGAACTTCAATGCAAAAACTAATTAGATAGGCAGAAAGAGCATTCCCGAAAATGGTTTACACTTTAAGTGTAAACTAAAAAACCCAAGGTTGTCCACCAGAAAGCTATACTACATTAAAATTTAAAGATAACAATGCAAAATATTTTTACTTCACCGTGTAACGTAAATCTTCACCGTGTAACATAAATCATAGAAAATATATGACGTCACAATCAAATGACGTCGCGGCAGTGTGAGACAGAAAAATCTCACATGGCTGTCGCACATTGGTAAAGTCAGTCTCACACTGGTGATAATGTGAGAATACATCTTTCAAAAAAAAAATTCATTATTTAAAGGTACCAAAATGTTTTAAATACAAGACATACCGTATATACTCGCCTATAAGTCGGATTTTAGGGAGCTAAAAATTTATGCAAAACTCTATATCCAACTTATAGGCGTGTCCTAAGAAGATTAGCATTTTTCTGGACAGTGTAATGTATAGTATTTTTGAACAACTTTGTACTCCGACGATTATCATGATTAATGTTGACTGGTCATACATGTATTATATTATTTATGTATTCTAGGATTATATGCATAAAGTACAAATATTTACATATTTTAATTATTTTATTCATCTTAAGTGTATATTACTGAAATTGATTTGTAGGTAAAATGAATAGATATCAGCGCATATCACAAAATATTATTTGAAACAGAGGTAAAAATGTTAGAGCATTATATAGTTTGAAATTGTCAATCGATTGTTGAAAAAAGTTATGCCGACTTATAAGCGGGTCAATGGCAAATCCCTCCAAAATATATAACCGCCTTTTAGGCGAGCCATATATTTGATCATCATGATGAAAGGAAGATGCCTATTGTTTTTCAAGGTCAAGGTCATAGGTATCACTTATTAGGAAAACCTTGTGGGCAGGATACAAATCGAACTGTAAGCTCCAGGATAAACTTGGTATATTTGATCACCATGATGAGAGGAAGATGCCTATTGTTTTTCAAGGTCAGAGGTCAAAGTCGTAGTATCACTTATTAGGAAAACCTTGTGGGCAGAATACAAACCGAACCGTTAGCATATTTATGAAGTAGCGCATTCTAAGGCTATCCCTCTTTATATCTTGATATCCATTTCTACAAGCATAATAATGAATTAGCTCACAGAGGACAGTGCTAACTTCACTAAAATATGAATCCCACTAAAATATGTTTTCCTTGAGCAAAATCTACGGGCATATTATGCCCCGTTGGCATTGCTCTTGTTGTAAATTAAATAACAAAATTTTACCATGCACTGTGAACTCATTTTTATACGCCCGTCGAAGACGGGACGTATTATGGTATGGCGTCGTCCATCTGTCTGTCTGTCCGGACCTTGTGGGCAGGATACAGACTGAACCATAAGCCCTAGGACTTTACAACTTGGTACATTTGATCACCATGATGAGAGGAAGACGCCTATTGTTTTTCAAGGTCAAGGTCGTAGTATACTGTCGGCGTTGTAAACTTTTCACATTTTCATATTCTTCTCAAGAACCACTGGGCCAATTATAACCAAACTTGACTAAAAGCATCCTTAGGTAAAGGGCTATCAAGTTTGTTCAAATGAAGGGTCATGCCCCTTTCAAAGGGGAGATAATCACAACAAGAGGTACTGTGAGCAATGCTCACTAAGAATACCCCCCGCTTACCCCAATCTCCCAAAGGGTGTTGGTAATAGGTATAAACTACCTCTTTTCTGAGTGTAAAAAACAAATGGCATGACAAACCGAACCATATTGCTACTTCGATGTCCAGTGCACTTGACCTTTGACCCCAAAATCGATAGGGAACATCTTCATCCCATGGGTAGTCCATATGTATGATATGGTGACTGTAGGTGGAAAGGATAATGCTTTAGAGCCCGGAAACCATATTGCTACTTCGATGTCCAGTGCGCTTGACCTTTGGACCCCAAAATCAATAGGGAACATCTTCATTCCATGGGTAGTCCATATGTATGATATGGTGACTGTAGGTGGAAAGGATAACGCTTTAGAGCCCGGAAACCATATTGCTACTTCGATGTCCAGTGTGCTTGACCTTTGACCTTTTGACCCCAAAATCGGTAGGGAACATCTTCATCCCATGAGTAGTCCATATGTATGATATGGTGACTGTAGGTGGAAAGGATAACGCTTTAGAGCCCGGAAACCATATTGCTACTTCGATGTCCAGTGTGCTTGACCTTTTGACCTTTTGACCCCAAAATCGGTAGGGAACATCTTCATCCCATGGGTAGTCCATATATATGATATGGTGACGTTAGGTGGAAAGGATAATGCTTTAGAGCCCGGAAACCATTGCGTCTACGGACGGACAGACAGACGGACAACCCGATTCCAGTATACACCCACCCCCCCACCCACCCCCCCACAACTTGTTGCGGGGGTATAAAAATAGGGTGGGGTCATTTAAAAATCTTCTTCTCAAGAACCACTGGGCCAGAGGAGCTGAAATTTTCATGAAAGCTTCCTGACATAGTGCAGATTCAAGTTTGTTCAAATCATGGCCCCCGGGGGTAGGTTGGGGCCACAATAGGGGATCAAAGTTTTACATAGAAATATATAGGAAACATCTTTTAAAAATCTTCTCAAAAACCAATGAGCCAGAAGAGGTGAAATTTATATGAAAGCTTCCTGACATAGTGCAGATTCAAGTTTGTTGAAATCATGGCCCCCAGGGGTAGATTGGGGCCACAATAGGGGATCAGAGTTTTACATACAAATGTATAGGGAAAATGTTTAAAATCATCTTCTCAAGAATTACCAATGGGCCAGAGGAGCTGAGATTTACATGAAAGCTTCCTGACATAGTGCAGATTCAAGTTTGTATAAATCATGGCCTCCAGGGGTAGGTTGGGGCTACAATACGGACTAAGGTTTTACATCGAAATATATATAGAAAGTCTTCAGATATGAGCCAAGGTAACTCAGGTGAGCGATATGGCCGTTGGGCCTCTTGTTTATTTTTTTTTTTTACAGAACTTTGGTAATTGCAAAATTTTATGTCCAAT
The DNA here is from genome assembly GCF_947568905.1 of Ostrea edulis. Lineage (NCBI taxonomy): Eukaryota > Metazoa > Mollusca > Bivalvia > Ostreida > Ostreidae > Ostrea > Ostrea edulis. The sequence goes on along the minus strand of NC_079167.1, from coordinate 23,975,902 downwards.
TATGAGATTGCTCTTGCATTATGATAATTGTCAATATTATATGCCTATATATTTATAAGTTTGCCAAGCCTGATTTTCTTAAATCATTCTTTTCAATGCTCTACCAATTTTAGTAGGATATTTTTCTACGTATAAGTTCCAATCGGTAACAGTGGGGAGAGGCCATAAAGCTGATATATTTATATTCCCAATTATCAAATAATAAAGATATGATGGTACCGGTCTTTGTCAGAAAAAAGGGGAGTGCACACCCACTCAACGCCCAAATATAAATATACAACAAAGAAACAGTTCAAGAAAATAGGTATTAAGTTAATGAACAATCTGATAACTTGCAAAAGGGTCAATGGGAAATTCATTTTAAAAAATTACAAAAAACAGTCACCAACTTGCACACCAGTCGACTTATATGTGAGTTTCTATGACATTAACATCACATCTGATTTCAGGGATTGACACTACTATTCAGTAAAGTTCAATACAAACTGCTTAATTTCGTACTATTTCATCCTGATATGTAATATGTGTGGTTTAAACCTGAAATGACAATGATATGAGAATTACAATGTAATCATTTCATTCTTATATTTAATTCTGTGTGTGGTCTCGTTTATTAGAAAGATTGTGAGAAAAGAGGAGCATTCCAGAGCACTGTGATGATACAGAGTAGTAGCAGAGATCCAGATACTCATGTTGTGACACACACACTCACAGATCTGGGAGATGGGACTACCAGTACTCTCTATGGAAAAACAGTTCAAGCATCAAATATAGTGTCAGCACATTATGTGCAGGACTCAGGTGTTTAGCTAGCTGCCTGTGTTTTGTTTCCTTTGGGTATTGGAGACTATGTATGGCATCCATGCAGGGATTTAGTTCTTGTACATGTCAGGAATAAGAAGTCAGTTGTAATAGAAATTGAAAAAGAAATATATTTCTTGTTCTGCTGGTTTCACTCAGATCTGCTTGTTGTTAATTTTGGTTGCATTATGCAGTCTCATCAAAGAATCTGTGATATTGTTACTGCTATAAAAAGTTACACTAGAGCAACTTTTATACATGTTAATTTTTTATTTGTTATTTGTTTAACTATGCTGTTACAATAAATATCTTTTGCAACTTGCATTATTTTATTTTTTATCCTTTTTGCAGTGCACTTGGATTAATTTACCTTGATTATAAAGGGAATCGAGACAATTGTGACACCTATGACTTGCTGCTATTCATGCACATCTGTAGTAATGGTTTCTTCTTCACAGAAACTACCAGTACATGTACTAAAGACTCTGTCACCGTAATTGGTGTATGAAAATAATGAACAATAATCGATCTCATAACTCCTATAGGGAATACAAAATAAAGAACTGAAAACCCTAACAATCAGTATGAAACATGACGGCATATGACCCAATGATAGGTTGTATTGTCAAACTAAATTATAACAACCATAGAATTTGCAAAATGCTGACTTTTGAGGCTGTTGAAACCCCTGTAACATCAATTCGTCTGTCAGTAGCCTGTCTCAATTTAAAAACTGATCATATACAGAACAAGCTCTTGTGTGTCAAATCAGTGAGAAATATAAACACCATATGCAGGTGATAATGGAATATTGCTACATAAATATGGGCAGTTGACAATGGAGAAGCTGAAATCATCCCATTTGTCATCAAGTTGAAGTTTACCATTAATATTCATTTTCAATAAATTATCTAAGTATGAAGCAGATGTGGAGGACTCTGTAGGGTCTTTTATTGTGTCGCCTGCGTTACGCAGTGGCGACATATAGGGATCACTATCCATCGTCTGGCGTCGTCGTCACAAAAAATTTCTGTCACAGTTTTCTCAAGAACCACATGGGGCAACTCCCTGATATTTGGCACAGAGCATCAGTGTGGCCAACTGTATTGTGCAAGACATTTTCGAATCTGTCGCTTATCAACTTCCTGTTTGCCGGGACTTAGAATTTTTTACAGCAAAAAAATTTGTCACAATTTTCTCAAGAACCACCTGGGGCAACTCCCTGATATTTGGCACAGAGCATCACTGTGGCCAACTGTATTGTGTAAGACATTTTCGAATCTGTCGCTTATCAACTTCCTGTTTGCCGGGACTTAAAATTTTTTACAGCAAAAAAATTTCTGTCACAGTTTTCTCAAAAACCACATGGGGCAACTCCCTGATATTTGGCACAGAGCATCACTGTGGCCAACTGTATTGTGTAAGACATTTTCGAATCTGTCGCTTATCAACTTCCTGTTTGCCGGGACTTAGAATTTTTTACAGCAAAAAAATTTCTGTCACAGTTTTCTCAAGAACCACATGGGGCAACTCCCCGATATTTGGCACAGAGCATCAGTGTGGCCAACTGTATTGTGTAAGACATTTTCGAATCTGTTGCTTATCAACTTCCTGTTTAGTGACAAAAACCATTTCAATAATTTACTTTTTCAACATTATACGTGATATATTACATATAGAATGAACTAGCAGGCGACACATGTCTTCCGGGGAAGACTTAATACTGCGTTTCAAGTTCATAGGGATATATCAAATCGACATGGATGAAAATGATTATTGTTAATGGATAAAATGTCGATATCCAAATGTCGAGTTGAAAGCCCCTTACAGAAAAGTCGTAAGTTTTGATGTTGTAAATCATATTTTTAAAAAAAGAATTTTATGTGTAATTTCACAACGCTAGTCTTTCACGAAAATTTAGTTTCCGTAAATAAACTTTTAACCACACAAGACTTTAAGAGCAATAAATAATGAGTCAAGAAAGTTATGTCTCGTGACTAAATACATCATTATATCCCTGTGAAATAAGTCTACAGTAGCACCTTTAAGGGAATTTCAGAGGAAAATAGAGTGAATCTCATGATCACTGCCCTGTGATTAGAGCAAATATTTATGATTTTAGGTCACCTGAGTTAGGTACTTGTTCCAACTGAAATGCATTGTTTGTTCTGTGCCATCATTTGAACATATATAACTTCTTGATATCTACCCATCCAATTCTTCTTAAGTTTGGTATGAAGCATCTTTAAGACAAGGGGGACATGAATTGCAAATTTGGGGACTCCGGCACTCTTACTTAGGGCATTAGGGATGGGACAAAAACTACCAAAAATTGACCTTTTCAGCTCAAGTGAGCTTATCTGATTGCCTGTTGTCCGTCATCTGTAAACTTTTTACATTGTTGACTTCTTCCCCAGAACCACAAGGCCAATTTCAACCAAACTTAACAAAATGTATCCTTTGGTGAAGGGCTTTCAAATTTGTTCAAATGAAGGGTCATGCCCCCTTCCATGGGGATATAATCACAAAAAACGGCTGGGGTCATTTAAAAATCTTCTCAAGAACCACTTGGTCAGGATTTAAAGCTGAAATTTACATTAATATTTCCCGACAGTGCAGATTCAAGTTTGTTACAACCATGACCCCCAGGGGTAGGTTGGGGCTAGAACAGGGGATCAAAGTTTTACATGCAAATATGTAGGGAAAGTGTTTGTCTCAAGAACCACTGGGCCAGAAAAGTTCATATTTACATGAAAGCTTCCTGACATAGTGCAGATTCATTTTTTTTTAAACCATGGCCCCTGAGGATAGTGTGGGGGCACTATAGGAGATCAAAGTTTTACATACAAATATATAGGGAAAATATTTAAAAATCTTCTCAAGAACCACTGGGCCAGAAAAATTTATATTCGCATAAAAGCTTCCTGACAGTGCAAATTCAATTTTGTAAAAATCATGGCCCCTTGGGTAGGGTTGGGCCACAATAGGGGATCAAAGTTTTACATACAAGTACAGGGAAAATCTTCTCAAGGACCATTTCCCAGAGAAATTTACATGGCAGCAATCCGACAGTGCAGATTCAAGTTTGCTAACATCACTGTCCCTGCAGGAAGGGTGGGACCACACTAGGGGATCAAAGTTTTACATACAAATATATTAGGGAAAATCTTTCACGAACCACTGGGTCAGAAAAGTTTACAATTACATGAAAGCTTCCTGACATAGTGCAGATTCAAGTTTGTAAAAATCATGCCCCTTGGGGGTAGATTGGGGCCACAATAGGGATCAAAGTTATACATGCAAATATGTAGGGAAAATCTTTAAATGTGGGCCAAGGTGACTCAGGTGAGCGATGTGGGCTATGGGCCTCTTGTTTCATTTTCTTTTAAAAATATATTTATCTGATATATCTGTTTTCTAATCGTCAATGACATTTTTAGGTCACCTGAGTAAACTCGTCTTTGGGACAAGGGGGACATAAATTAAAAATTTCAGGCCTGTACTCCTGGGGCCTTCGTAATGAATTGTGAGGGGATAACAAGAAAAGAACATTACAAGCTCGCACTAGTCACATAAGCTGCATATATATCATTAGACAATGTGTCATAACACTCCGTTAAATGGAGAGCAAATTTAATTTGTAAACACAATTTGTGATGAACAGGCAAAAGTTTCAAAACCAAAAACTCCACCTGTTCAAAATACATGTAAATCTCTTAAGTATGCTCAATGACAGAAAGCATTTAAAAACATACCTTTAATAAATAAGTCATCACAACAAAGCATATTTTGATAGTAAAAGAAGGAGATTGAGTTAGACCATTCAAAGTATGACAATAGGCACGATACACATTAAGATAAGGAGAGTCCAGAAATAAACAAGTACACCCGAAAGTCGAAACTTCTAGTCGTCTACTTTGTGTACATGTCACTGTTTGGGTTCCTAGTGATCCACCATTACTTGGAATACCTGCAAAAAAGAAGCAGGACAATAATGCATATGTTTACAAAGTCCAGTCCCATTATATTTTTAATAAAGACACTGAATACAATATTCCAGAAAACATTCTTCTAGCATTCATATGACGATAATCTTGGTTCAGTCATAATGGCAATACATGTATATTGTAGCAGAGTGTTGCTTAAATGGGCATAGCCAACAGAAATACCCAGGATCTTGTTTTTCTAGTTGATACTTCATCGATCGAATTAAGATTTTCAGAACATGATCATAGCATAATTATATTGTGTGTGTGGGGGGGGGGGGGGGGGGGGGGTGCATACCATAAAGCAGGGTTTTTTTCTGTGGGGTGCTAAATTTGGTTTATTTTAGCGGTTGGATAGCTTTCCGCCAAAATTCCACTTGCCAAATATGCACCTAGTGACGATTTCAGTATTAGCAAGAGAGATAACTTCCTTCTCTGCCAAAATTTAGTCTGCTAAAATTATTAGCATACCTATGAGCCAGTAAATTGCCTTATTTTAGACCCATGGAGAAAAAAAACCCTGCAATATGGTGAATTGCAAATTTCAGGAATTCTGCATCCCTAGGATCTTAGGAGTGGGGGGAAATCTGCAAATCTTCTGTACAATCACACATCTGTAAGAAAAGCTAAATGCATAGTCATGTAGAGCAGGATAACCTAATCTTGGCTGAGATCCGGCTCAGCTGGATATATGGACTGAAGTCTTCACTGAATCTAGGACCAGTCCTTCACAATTCATGCCTAGAAATTTCCATTCAGCTTAGGCCGTTTTACCAATTAATGTGTATGTAGATGACACTACAGTTCGCTTCAAACAGTGATTTGACTGTTAAACTGATTTTCTATCACCATTAATTTAGCATTGCTAATTGTCTTGGTATGACAATCCCAGAATGAAAATAGTCACTAAATTTTCTGTTCAATTGATGACTCCCATAAACTTCAAGGTAATGTTAATCTCCTGATATGGAAGAGTTCCTATAGTCTGGGTTTTTTTTTTTATTAGTGATACGTAGTAATTGTCCATACCTACTGTATATCATTAATAAAAAGCCAGATTATAAAATTCTTCAATATCAGGAGATAAACAATTCCTTCATGGAAATCCTCATTTGAACAACTATAATTTAGTGACTTTATTTTAGGATTTTTTTTAAAAAGTCTCATCAATTGACCAATTTTACGTAGATGGGCATTTAGAAATGGGCCAGAAATGTCTTACTAATAGATTATTGCAATTCATTTTACCAACATCAAATCAAAAAAGTATCTGCTTCTTTGGTATGGGAAGGTTTCTTCTAGTTAATGTTACGAACATTTTCTAAAAATTTCAAATTGGGTTTCGTCCCATGGGGATCCGGGTTAGAATAGGTCCTCAGTACCCATTGCTTGTCGCAGAAGGCAACTAAATGGGACGGTCCTTCAGATGAGACCGCAAAAACTAGGGCTGGGACGATTCAGGGTTAGCTCGATTCGGTTCGGTTTCGATTCAGAACAGCACGGTTCGGTTATTTTCGATTCGGTTCATGTTAGGTCCAATTTATCTAATGACACCACAAAAATTAACAATTTTAATGAGTAGCATATTTGATTTGATTTTATTCAAGTTATATAACTATATGTCGTCATTTGTAAACATCATATCTATTCATAATGACATTTTATAACTTTGATAGAAAAAATAAAACACTGACAGTCTATCAAAATTTGTTATATCAATGTGCTACATACGTTTTGGATTACTAAACAAATCTATAGTGAATCTAAAATGTATATATTGCTTTCATTGATATGCAAAAATTCAATAATTCTATCAATTGAGAGTCTTTGAAAATCTCTCCTTTATTGATTTACTTCTCTCATATTAACTGTCAAATCTGTTTCATTACGATGTTGATTTCATTCCACCACTGACATAAATGCTATATGTCATGTAAAGATAAACTGCAATGATCTTACGGACCATATTCTGTTGGTATATGAGTGGTGAAAATGCTAACTCTCAACACAGTAGTGATTTAAATCTCTGTTGCATAAAAATCCACATGTTTTCAACATCACTCGGACGCCATATTTGTTGTTTTGGTGTAAGTAAAATCTAAACCGAACCGAACCGAACTCCGGAATTTGTAATCGGTGCATCGAATCGAACGGTATGAATCGCGGTGCACCGAAATTTTCGGTGCACCGCACAGCCCTAGCAAAAACTGAGGTCCCGTGTCACAGCAGGAGTGGCATGATAAAGATCCCTCCCTGCTCAAAGGCCACAAGCGCCGAAAATAGGCCTAAATTTTGCAGCCCTTCACCGGCAGTGGTGACGTCTCCATATGAGTGAAATATTCTGAAGCGGGACGTTAAACAATATTCAATCAATCAATCAAATAGGGTTTCGTGCTTATTATTAGGGTTTCACTGCATATTTATCATCATGTGCTAACACATGACAAAAGTTACATGTAGTTTCCATGCAAATTTCTTCCAATATTTGTACATATGAAACAGCCTGTTTACAAATCATCTCATGAAGTTTTTCAGTATTCCAATTTGATAAAATAATCATCATTAATATAGAGGGGCATGGACACAATTTCAACTGACAAATTTTATTTTCCACTATACTAAATGTTTACAATGCTTGATTAAGATATTTCTAATGGTCAGCAAAAATTTTAATGTCAATTGTTGAGTTACAAGAGAGATACAACACTCACAATTCTTTGTTATGTAAACAAGGCTTAATGTACCATGTTTTTGTTTACATATAGAATGCTCAATAGAAAATATGTTTAAAACAAAATGAAATGTGACAAACACTAGAAATTGTTTAACTTGCAAATTGAAAAATCTGCTTTATATGAAACTTTTACTAGAATTAATGAACACTGAGATTGAAGAATTAACTTCACAACTCCACAATCAGTATGACACGAAGGAAATGAATCACATTCACAGTTTACTATCCACAATTTCTACCCCGGTGATCAATAACAGAACACAAAAAGGATCTACTCGCGCCAAAAATGACCAAAAGAAAACTCAACCGTAAATTCATTCCCCGGAAGAAATACAGGAAACTGAAACCATTGACATTTTCTTTATTTGAATGAACAGCTGTGAGGACCTATATTCCTTCATGTCTCGTCCAAAAGAATTCCACGAACAATCAATTCCACTACAGAAATTAATCTCCCAACACTTCACGTCACAAAAAGACACGTCACAAACACATTCCATACAGGATGTTTTTATCACGACGCTCGTTAAAACAACAAACAACATTAAGCAACGTCTTAGAACCCAGGAAGCTTTAATTTATACATATTTTAAAACCATACATCCGTCAGACTTAAACCAGAAATATGCCCTAAAGTCAAATATACTAAACAGAATCCAGAGAAAACTGAAAAAACGGACTTCAAAATCAGCTGTACTAGATGTGACCGCAAATTCGCCGGTATATCTAACTTGAGAAGGCATTTTGAACAAATACACAATCCCATCGTTACAAGATGGAATTTATGGACTCTTTTAATCAATAAAATAAGTATCAGTGTCCATTACATATAACTTTCACAAACATTTAAAAAGTATCTTAAAACGTATTTGTATATACATGTTTTTACGTTGCTAAGTAAACATTCCACATTTTTTGTTGTTAATAGTAATGTGATCCACAATTTTTACCTCAGTAGAGACAATTCATATAATTTTGTTCAGATGACGACTGCCCCCTGGTCGAAACCGGTCAACCAATAAAAGTGCATCATGCATTCTCACTATGTGTTGGTAATCTGTAGGTCTGATTTTAATTAGATTGGTAATCTGTTTTAATTATTTGAGTTTTACTAGAATTTTTAACTTATGTAAAAAAAATAACACTAGTCTTGTTTTCATAACAAAGAATTGTGAGCACTGTATCTCTCTTGTAACTCAATAACTGACATGAAAATTCATATTTTTGCCAGTGGCGTAGCTTCCTATGAAGCATGTGCTTCAACATTGTTGCAGTTCAAAAAAATGAAATAATTTGAAGTCAAGTTAAAATGAATATTAGATTTTAAATAATATAAAAACAGAAATAAATATTTGGTCGAAAATGCTGAATGATTTCATCTTTATCTGTTTCAGGCTCTGGGTCTTTAAAAATGATGTCATATCTATAACATGATGGAATCCGAAACAAAAACAATATATTTGTTCCAAAATGCAGAGGGACATTGCGTCCTTACCCCATGTGCCTGCGTTTAAAATTAAAGAAAATGTGTATTGGAGACTTTGAAAATACCTTTCTTAATTGTCTAAAATGCACCAGCTTCCGGGTGCTTCGCTCTCTGGGCCCGCCCTGGACCCATTGGGGGCCTTACGGCAGCCCCCAAACCCCCTGCCCTTTCAAGTTTCTGCTTCCAAATTTATCTTCCCCAAGCTACGCCGCTGTTTGCTGACCATTAGAGATACCTTACATTAAAAATTTATGGAAAAATAGAATTTGAAAATTTTTCAGCTCAAATCGTGTCTATGCCCATTAAGAAAATCCGACAGTTTCTTTTCCTCTTCATATTTTGCCCTATATGATAGAAAGATTGAGATAATGAAAACATTGTATCTGATAGATCTACGTGAGCGGATCAAAGGATCATTAATATTGTAATCAGGTTGTTATTGAACATAGGCACTCGGAACATAAAATAATAAACTTATTTCCTTAAAAAAATCACTCACTTTAAAATACTAGAACTGCTTTAACAACCTGAGTAGACTTCTCAGGTTATTTTAGCATTAGTATTAAGGAAATGGTTTAATAAGGAAAAGGTCTATTCTAAAAAAAAAAATAATAATTCAAGTGCCTACTTGAATTTGATAATTTTGAAGCGATTGCAATCAATAATCATTAAGGCTACAATTGTGTGAATTATACTTACAATAATCAGTTATTTAGAGTGAGTTAGTCGTCGTCATCGTCAGGAACAAAAATTTCGCTCTCTTCCAGAAATGAAGCTCCTTCCCTTCCCATGATCGTTCCTAACGTCAGAAATGGGGCCGTTGTAATGCCTACTTTTATCAGACCAAACTGGGTTTTCTGTGGTTTAGGTAGCAGCGCTCCCGTTTCCTTACAAACCATTGTTCGTTTCTGTACAAGATTTATCAATTGTGTCTTGTTATTATTGGAAGTGCAGAGTGTTTTTAGTCGAGAGGTCAGTAGCCCACCTACTCTGGTCGCCATTTTTGTTTAGGAACAAAAAGTAAATATAAAACCAATATAGGCCTACATCAGAGTTTCTGAATTGCGAGTTTCCGGAATTTGGCGAAAGGAAATAAATTCTGAGGAAAAAATATGATTTTTCGTACCATATACAATTAATAATTCAACTTTTTTCTTCTGTGATGATTAATAAAATAAAGATCAGCATTTCTAAATCAAAAAGCGATTTTTTTTCCGAATCAGATTTAAAAAAAAAAAATTTGTTTATAGCCTATATCAGAGACTCTTTATACTTTAGAAACTGATTGTTAGAAATTGATTGTTACAATATTGTGATACTATGTAACACAATATATATTTGTATTTTACACTACATGGCTAACAACTCTTGCATGCGCCAATAAAGAAATGTTCGATTATTTTTTACACCATGGTTAAAATTCTTTTCTTGAAATTGTCACAATTGTTATTTGTCCACCAGAGTTGAAAGCTCAAGTGTCGAGCTTTGCCTGTCTGTCCAGTTGGACAGTCTGTCCGTCTGTCTGTAAACTTTAGTTCCATCTTCTCCAGAACCAAATATGTTACATGTAAATAGGACTCCAAATGCCATATGGTCACGCCAAAGTGCCATGGTCTGCGCCAAACCCCGATCATGTGACGCGCCAAAGTGGGATGGTCTAACACGCCAAAGTGCGATGGTGTGACACGCCAAAATCCATTGGTTTGTAAACGACACAGTGTTTTGGTACGGACTGAACCAACCGAGTGTTGTTTCACCAAATTATCAGTGCAAAATCCATGCACAAAAAATAAGAAGAAGAACTTATTTCATTACCATTTAGTTGTCGTGTTATCAAACACAAAATTTTCCAATGTGAAATAGTACAGAATGTTTTGTAATATAACATACCCCCAGGAATTTAATACGTGTACGTCAAAGTAAGAATGATCATGAATTAAAGAATGTTTGGGAGAAGTAGAGAGTTCGACGACAAATGTACTTTGCTGTTTTCACAATCCTCAACAGTGAGTGTAAACCTTGCCGTTACTGTCGTCCATGTTGCATTTCTTCGGTTTTATTTTGAAAGACATTAAGAATGACGTCACAGTGATGAGATGTCACAAACGTTGCTGAACCCTGCACCATCGGACTTTGGCGTCACCATCGCACTTTGGCGTACGTAACGTTAACAAACCACTGCACTTTGGCGCAGACCATCGCACTTTGGCATGACCATTGCACTTTAGAGTCTTACACATACCGGGTATATACATTTGTATATATATAATTATAAATCAAACCCAGTACCTTTTTTGAAACGATGAAAAAAGATTTTCGTGGTGGATTTAATCCAATAATTCAGAATTTGGGAACAAATAATATAAAACTTCATTATCTGACAACCGAGCCCTTGATTTTCTATGGTTCAGTTTATCATTATTATTTTTTCAATTCATTTTTTCAAAGTTTAATAGATTTGGATTGATTGAAATCTCTCTCAAATCTGGAACATGAAATATTAATTACATGTACTAACATTTTGAACAGGGCAATGCAGTACATGTATTATATAAATACTTTTGCGTGTATTTGTATTAACACCACAGATGTATAATAACAGTGTATATGCCAATATATCTTTGTGTGTGTATATATATTAATTATGTGTTGTTACATCTCCAGGTAGGTGACACGGCTGATAAGTTATCAGTTTGGTATATTTTCCCAAGCCAAAGGTGAATTAAGTGTAACCAATAACGACATTACACATTCGCTAGCTTCAGTCTTGAAGGTCATGTGTTCTGTATTACATGTACCTGCCTGCAGACAGGTAATATAGTTTCATAAAAACTCTTGATGAACCAATCAAATTACTAGAATCTAATTTTCAGTGTGACAAATAGTCATACATTTGTGGAAAAGTTACAATTAGCAGAACAAATGCAGCACAAAGTGTTAAAATGTGATTTTTCTAATACAAGTGCAACACGATTACAATAGTTTATCATCCCCTAGCAATTCATTTCAAGAGGGGAAAAGTAATGGGACTGTTGATGTGTAGGTGAATGTACATCGATGAGCTTGTACACACTCTACAGTTCACAATTTTTGCTCAATTGATTTCATTCTACACATGAAACTTGTCTTCAAGAAAGGAAGGACCTAGTGATATGGGGGTCCAAAGGTCAAGGTCACTACAGTACTTCAAAGGAAAAACATGTAGATCTTCTTTAGGCCACATTTCATATACATCTGTCACATATAGCTTTGTTATCAAAAGAGGGAGAACCTGTTGATTTTGGGGTCCAAAGGTCACTACAGGACTTCATAGAAAACGATTGTCGACTCATTGCGAGGGGATATGTCCCGCCTTACGGAGCTCTTGTTTATTTTGTGATACTTGTGGTTAGAGGAAGGTAGGACTGTAAGATATAATGTGGACATGCTAACAAAGAAACATCAATACTCAGGTTCTACTAAATGACAACAAAACACTCAAGGATATCTTATAAAACATTTATGCTTGTCATAACAAAACAAATTAAGCCGAGACAGGCTTCAACAACTCAATACAAGCATATCATCATTAAAAAATTTGCACAATCTTTACATTTAATATCTTTTTCTTTTCATGCCCTGCAGAAACAATTACGTGCATCACCACAGATAACTGACAGGCATATTCATTTGAAAGAATTAAGCAAAATAATAGGACTTACAAGTGTGTAAAAATGATATAGGTATGTGTAAATGTGCTGTCAAATATAATTCCATCTTTCATATAGAATGAAATGTGCAATATTTTACAAAATATGGAGCATATTTCTAATTTGAAAATTTATTAAAAATCACATAATCAAAATATTTGACACACAATACTATGATCTCCAGCTATATACTATAATTACCATGAATGACATATTGCACTCTCCCTCAAAATATCCAATAGAATTTTGTGAGAATTTTAATGGTTTTCTATGAATGACCTTTTCTTTTTTTTTTTTGAAAAAACCCAAATTATTTCATAGTTTAAAAATATATCTAAAACTTTTAGGCTCTAGTTCATAATGCATAAAAACTGCTCAAGAGATCACCCAGAAAACATGTGATTTGTGGTGGGGAAGCACACAAATATCACTTCTGTACACAAAGATAAAAAAAAACCTCTTTTTACAGACAACAACATCTTGCACTGATTTACAACTGTATCCTCACACCAGACATTTCCATGTCTCGTTTCTTTTCATTCCTGACAAATATTTTTAAAAATCCAATAAATAAATACTCACAGGATTTTTAAGAAGCTGCATCTGTACAAAAAATAATCTTTAACAAATATAATTCCATAAATCTGGATAAATTATATTCTGTAACACTTTTTCAGCAATCCATTCCAGCAGACATTTTGAAAAGAATTAAAAACATTACCTGATAATGGATATAACAAACCATATACACTGCACATTGAAGAGTTCCAGGAAGTGTACTGTTTTACTTATAAGTTAACTCAGAGATACATGTACATATGCTTTACTGAAAGATCTGCTACAGCAAATAAACAAAGAATTCATTTTTGTGCTTAGAGTGATCTACCCTTGGTTAGTACACATATTCACCCTAATTTTCTGGTTTATAAAAACATCACAGACTTCACTGACTTTATAGTGAGGTAGTTTATGAATTTAATATTAATAAGAGAAGACTGTTACCCTATTACGTGAAGACTATAAATGACTTCTTTATAATCAACTTTAATAAATTTATATAATTAAAATATCTATAAAAATGTGTCGAAGTCACATGTACCTTTATGACATTCATTTTGTTACAATTGCAATCTCTGAGCAATTTTATCAAAAATTCATTGCATGTATACCAATCTTGTATTAAAAAAACAATGTGTAAGATTGTAAAACAGGAACTAATACAAATATCAGACTCTAAACCAATGATATGACTTCTGTCTAACTTGGTGGCTTCACATGAACATAAAACAAGGTATATGTATTAAACACATAATCACATTCTTACAACATTTGGTCATGTGATCACAGTCCTTCATACTGAGGCAAGCTTGATGGGTTCCCTGGACTTGAAGACGGTGATGAAGAAGAGCTTGATTTAACTTGAGCTTTCTTGACTTTCTTGGAATCTGTTTTTTCTGTAGCCCTATCACTGAGGACACAAGCAGTCAACATATAGCCTATGCCAAGTTTGTTTTAAATGATAATTCAAAAACTTCCATAAAATATTTAAGCAAACAATTTATGATAGATATAACAGAAACATGTAAGCTGAACAATCTGTAGGTAAGAAAATAAAGATTGACTCCTACCTGAAAAATGGCAACCTTTGTATAAAGACATCCTTGTTGATATTTGTGGATTGGGATTTGTCATTGTCAACAACATAATTAATGACGAGGCGAAGGTACAATTGAAACACTCGTCGACGATTTTCTACAACCTTGGCATCCTGCGAAATATAAAATCAATGCACAAGATATCTTAGACGCCTATATAACTATTATTTAGAATGGTACACAAAGAATAACCAATTATCAACATCAACGTCATATATAATGAAGACAAAGTCTCATAACAAATCTATTTAAACAATCTTCACTGCAACAAACATTAAGATTAGAATTAAAATCATTAGTATAGCAGGTAATTCACCTGACCTTGTCAATGTGAGTTTAAGTGAGGTAATTTACCTGACCTCATAAAGGTGAACTAAACGTCCTCAATTTAAGTGTGGTAATTTACCTGACCTCATAAAGGTGAGTTTTAACATCATTAATTTAAGTAAAGTAATTCACCTGACCTGGCCTCTTAAAGGTGCCCTTAACATCATTAATTTAAGTGAGGTAATTAACCTGACCCCATTAAAGTGAGCTAAACATCATTAAGTGGGGTAATTTCCTGACCTCCTAAAGGTGAGCTTAGTATAATTAATTTCAGTGAGGTAATTTACCTGACCTTGTCCAGTTGAATAAAACATAAGTAATTTTGGTGGGGTTATTTACCTGACCAGATGAGGGTGAGCTAAACATAATCAATTTAGGTGGCTAATCAAGATGAGCTAAACACACAATGTAATTAATATACCTTTTTTCCTATTGTCTTCTTCGGTGGAAAATCAAATTTTCCAATTTTTGGATAAATCTTTTTTAATTGATTGTGAAACTGATGAAATTGACTGAATCTTTTGTAAACATTCCATTCTTCATCCTTAATTCTCACATAGATCTGAAATGTAAAGAATTTAATTTCCATGTTGAAAAATCGCTAAAGCCGTATAACTTCCCCTGACAATTGCAGAGTAAGAGAAACTTTTGGACAAATGGATAAAAGGATGATCAAGACTCATACTTCCCTAGTAAGAGAAAACAACCAGAATTTACCTTTACCTTAATGATCCAGTTTTGAATTAATTCATGGAGAAAACCTTTTTACAAGCAAGTTCAAATGTGAAAGATGTTTTCTCCTACAATTTAACAGAACATTTAGGAGAAGTTTTAGAAATTTATATCTCGTTCCCCCACCCCCACTATCTCTCTCTCTTTATCACTATGCATGTACCAGATTACACACACCCCTCCCACTTTTTTCATTACTGTGTATGTCACACAGTGGATTTACAGCATTAAACCTCCCTCTCATCCCTGAACAGTCCATTATATAGTGTGTACCTGATAAACATGGTGAGCATCAGATGCAGCTCCCTGGAGGAAGGCGGCCGGAATCCATACATTGACCAGTGTGCGTACAGACTGCTGCTCTACATCCGAGCTTGTCTCCTCACCAGCGGAGAGCAAATCCTGTGGGAGCTATTAAAAGAATGAAAAATGCTTAGTAGATGAAAACTTGGCCTTCAATTCATCTAAGAAATAGAAGTTCCACAGGCCACAACCCGAGTCATCTCGTTCTTACTGAGACATAAATTTCAGACACTACGAATAATTTGGACCCCTGTTGGGAACTTATACTATGTTTGGGGTCTCTGTTTGAAAAAAAAAAAACCTTCATCAGATAGGGAACCTTGATAACAGTTTGTAAATTCTGGTCAATAGAAGACTTTTATAAGCTCATGCTGCTCATACTCCTGTGGTATACTCACAATATGTGTTTCTTGAATATATCCACTAAACTAAAAATTTATCAATGACCACACTTTGTAACTTTTGTGCCTTTAACAAATAGTATAAATATTTTGAATGCGAGATGCATATACTGGTCCCAAGTGATGCACTCAACATCCACTCCAGGGAACTATCTTCATGTGACATCATCAGTTTTTTTGCAAAAATCTTTAATGTACAATGTATTTTGGAGAGCCATTCTCTGCAAGCATTAAAATTTTCAATATAGGGATGGATAGGTACCCACACCGATTTTGCTGAAATTTGGCATATAGTGATTATTTGATACCCTCTCATAGAATTTGGTACCAAAATTTGTAATTGAGGTACCGTTGCCATGGTAACAAGAACAACTTGAAAATAGCTCCCAAGATGCTTAGAAATGCTTGATTTTGGTCTGTTTTTAATTAAACATGTATGAATTATTTTCACTGGTGTACAAATTTCTCTATTGCTTGCTTAAAGATTATGTTAAGCATAACGAATATATAATAAAACATCAATAAATCAATATTGGATTACCTATTATTCCTGAAGTTGAAAAGTCAATGTTTTGGCATTTTGACTATTTTTGGAAAAAAAAGCCATTTACAGGAAAACATACATAATGATAGAAATGTGTCTTTTGTAAGAATTTTATTCACTGCCTACAATGAAGAAATTAAGTTAACTATATGATACTGAAGAAGTTTATATCTTCTATGAATTTATTATCTTTATTTTAAAAATGTTTTCAAGGGCAATAACTCCTGTGCTGGTATTTTTCTTCTTCTTGTGTATGTCTATTACAATGATTTCTCCAATATCTACAATTAATTTATATTCTATAAAGTAGCTGCCTTTTTAAACTTGAAATTAAAAAATTTCAATTTATCCGGTTTTCATTTGCTTTTTATTATGCTGTTTTATGAAAATGCACAATATTCTGATGTTGATATATATACTTCTGTTTATGTAAGTCTGTCATCTTTAAAAAGGTGGAAACCTACCAATTTTATTTTTGGTTATTGATTAATCATCAAACTACAGTATATATTAAGAGAAAATCAATACACTTTTTCTAGTTTAAACTCATCAAAAGGCAAAGCCACATGAGGGTGAAGCTACCTTAAACATTATCCATTGCAAGATACACTTAGCAGTCCCCTGATACTTTACCCAGAATACACTTACTGGTCTCCTGAAACTTTACCCAGAATACACTTACTGGTCCCCTGAAACTTTACCCAGAATACACTTACTGGTCCCCTGAAACTTTACCCAGAATACACTTACTGGTCTCCTGAAACTTTACCCAGAATACACTTACTGGTCTCCTGAAACTTTACCCAGAATACACTTACTGGTCTCCTGAAACTTTACCCAGAATACACTTACTGGTCCCCTGAAACTTTACCCAGAATACACTTACTGGTCCCCTGAAACTTTACCCAAAATACACTTACTGGTCTCCTGAAACTTTACCCAGAATACACGTATCGGTCCCCTGAAACTTTACCCAGAATACCTTACTGGTCTCCTGAAACTTTACCCAGAGTACACTTACTGGTCCCCTGAAACTTTACCCAGAATACACTTACTGGTCCCCTGAAACTTTACCCATAATACCTTACTGGTTCCCTGAAACTTTACCCAGAATACACCTATAGGTCCCCTGAAACTTTACCCAAAATACACTTACTGGTCTCCTGAAACTTTACCCAAAATACATTTAACGGTCCCCTGAAACTTTATCCAGAATACACTCAACGGTCCCCTGAAACTTTACCCAGTATACACTTACTGGTCTCCTGAAACTTTACCCAGAATACATTTACTAGTCTCCTGAAACTTTACCCAGAGTACACTTACTGGTCTCCTGAAACTTTACCCAGAATACACATACTGGTCCCCTGAAACTTTACCCAGAATACACCTATAGGTCTCCTGAAACTTTACCCAGAATACACTTACTGGTCCCCTGAAATTTTACCCAGAATACCTTACTGGTTCCCTGAAACTTTACCCAGAATACACTTACTGGTCCCCTGAAACTTTACCCAGAATACACGTATCGGTCCCCTGAAACTTTACCCAGAATACCTTACTGGTTCCCTGAAACTTTACCCAGAGTACACTTACTGGTCTCCTGAAACTTTACCCAGAATACACCTATAGGTCCCCTGAAACTTTTCCCAGAATACACTTACTGGTCTCCTGAAACTTTACCCAGAATACACTTAACGGTCCCGTGAAACTTTACCCAGAATACACTTACTAGTCTCCTGAAACTTTACCCAGAGTACACTTACTGGTCTCCTGAAACTTTACCCAGAATACATTTAACGGTCCCCTGAAACTTTATCCAGAATACACTTAACGGTCCTGAACTTTACCCAGTATACACTTACTGGTCTCCTGAAACTTTACCCAGAATACACTTACTAGTCTCCTGAAACTTTACCCAGAGTACACTTACTGGTCTCCTGAAACTTTACCCAGAATACACATACTGGTCCCCTGAAACTTTACCCAGAATACACCTATAGGTCCCCTGAAACGTTACCCAGAATACACTTACTGGTCCCCTGAAACTTTACCCAGAATACCTTACTGGTTCCCTGAAACGTTACCCAGAATACACTTACTGGTCGTCTGAAACTTTACCCAGAATACACGTATCGGTCCCCTGAAACTTTACCCAGAATACCTTACTGGCTCCCTGAAACTTTACCCAGAATACACTTCCTGGTCCCCTGAAACTTTACCCAGAATACACCTATAGGTCCCCTGAAACTTTTCCCAGAATACACTTACTGGTCTCCTGAAACTGTATCCAGAATACACTTAACGGTCCCCTGAAACTTTACCCAGTATACACTTACTGGTCTCCTGAAACTTTACCCAGAATACACTTACTGGTCTCCTGAAACTTTACCCAGAATACACATACTCTTCCCCTGAAACTTTACCCAAAATACCTTACTGGTTCCCTGAAACTTTACCCAGAATACACTTACTGGTCCCCTGAAACTTTACCCAGAATACACTTACTGGTCCCCTGAAACTTTACCCAGAATACATTTAACGGTCCCGTGAAACTTTATCCAGAATTCATTTAACGGTCCCGTGAAACTTTATCCAGAATACACTTAACGGTCCCCTGAAACTTTACCCAGTATACACTTACTGGTCTCCTGAGACTTTACCCAGAATACACTTACTAGTCTCCTGAAACTTTACCCAGAGTACACTTACTGGTCTCCTGAAACTTTACCCAGAATACACTCACTGGAAACTTTACGCAAGATGCATTATCCAGTACCCTGAAATATTACCCAGGATGCACTTTAATATAATTTTCTAGAGACTTTATCTAAGATACACTTACAGGTCCCCTTAGGTCCACCAGCTCCCCCTGTAATCGCCTGATGAATGCCTCCTTCGCGTTCAATTGTCTGTGGATCATCTCATTAAACTCCATCAGTTCCCCATGCATCTCAGCCACCTATTAACATGTATATTTAAAAAAAACTGTAAAAGTTTAACAGACCACAGTAATGTAAGATGATGTTGCTGTATCATCAATGATGATTAATTATTTTGTCTAAATTTTCTCATGACAATTTCCTGATGGTGTTGTACTAACAGACCTGAATGAGTTTCTTCTCATACTCTGAAGCCTCATGGCTGTAGTCGACTGTAGACTTGGCTGGGGGGATAGAGGGCTGGGGTTCCTCCAGGTGAATCCCAAGACTCTCTGAAGAATACAATATGTATACAACCTATGCTGTAGTAATGTTTGTTTTTACCATATGATTCAGTTTAAGTACAAACTGTATTCAGCTAAAGAGATCAGTGTCATGATTACAAACCACAGGCAATTACATCACTTGGTTTCGAATTTATTTACTCTTTAATAGTAAATTTGAACCCAAGCGATATAATTGCCTGTGTTACAAACTTACCATCAACTTGTGACCCTTCGGCTCGTAACATCTGTACAGCATTTACATATCTTCTAAGCTGATGTTTCAATAGCTCATTTTCCCTGAAATCATATGAATTTATTAGTGAGAAATACTGAAATAAAGCCAGTTAATAAAGGAAGCTGTAGAGAATGTACGAAACTTTAAAGGGACTCATGACTTTTGAAAAAAAATGTTTTTCATTTTTTGATGCTAAATATTAAGAATATAACTGAATAAATGTTGACAGCCAAAATTTGTATGAAGCTTTAATGGCCTTTTACAAGGACAGAGTTATTTGTATTAATTTTTACTTTTGTGCCCATATTTTTTCTTCATTGTTCTATTAATAGCTTCTTACTTCAGATGAGTTTGATCTTTTTACATGCATTTATTCTTTTATAGAATTCTTTAATGCCATTAAGATAAAAAATCAGAAGAGGGCATACTGTTTTTGGTCAGTCTGTCTGTCCTACTCATCGTCTTTATAATTAGTTGAACTATACAAGATAGAGACGACCTGCATGGTTACTATCCAAGGTTCAATGCCAAAGCCACAATTCAATATGTTCACAGTCAGAGGCATACTGCATCACAAACACATATTGTTTTTCCTTACTTTTGGAGTGCCTGGTATTTAGCCTCCTCTTTTTCCTGCTTAGCAACAGAGGTCTGCCTCATCTCCTCAATCTCTGCTCTTAACATGGAGGATGTCTCCATCTCCTGCTGCAGCATGGCTTGGATATTCCTGCAAAGTACATTAATATAGAGTGGACAGAGTTTCTTTCTCTTTTTTTTTCACTAATGAACAGAAGTACATGTTTTCACTCATTCTCAAACCTGAGACTTTGAAATAGACAGTGACCTGCTGATTCAGCAAATCCTGCACTGAATTTTAAGTGGTATTCATGGGTCTCTTACATGATACCATGACTAGAAATCTCTTTTGAGACTGTAGTTCTACTGGCATTCACAAATGTGATTCATCTATACAAGTATTTACAAGCATTTAAGATTTTAATTGTTGATTTTTATTTTTTACTATGTTGTGTAACACATTTGTACTTGATTGACACCTGTGACCTATATAAGTTCCTAGATGTTCAATGTTTGTCACTTCAGTATAAAGATGACCTACAACATGTCCTGCTGTAAAGATTATATAACCATGTTACTTTCATGCAAGCTTTGGAAACTTTATTTTTAGTATAAATACATTGTGAATTTTGTGATATTTGTAATTAAGCACTTGATCAGGCTAAATCTAGGGATTACTTTGATTGGAATTGACAGCCGATTTGTGTCAGTTTTGTGTGTTAATCCAGCTCGGCATTATATAAGCCTGGAACACTGATGTTGTATACCTATCCAAAGTTAGTAATTTGTTATTCATATATTTTTCTTTCAAATTAGGTAAATAAATCGTGTTAAATCTTTGAATGGTCTTTGTGAGTTGATTTTTGCTGGTGACAAGGGTATTCTGACCCATAACAACTACTTTAAATTTTGATTTATATTCACTATACAGCTAACATTTAACAGGTCAAGGTAGCCTACATGTTTGGGCATTCAGTTTGATTCTCAATCCCAGGCCATGCCAAACCTAAGATGTTGAACATAGGTAGTAAATTTTCCTTTGCCAAGCGCCCAATATTAAAAGTCACAGGTCTTTAGGATACAGTCACTGAAACGTTCTACTTTCCCACTTGAACGGTGAACGCACGGTGAGCGAACAGTGAACGCACGCAGAGCGAACGGTGAACGCAAAATGGTCTATTCATTTGGTATATTTCGGATTTTCCCTTGGATTGTACTTATTTTATAATCAGGTAGTGAATATATATATGAATACATCTGTTTGTTCATTTTTGTGCAAATACTGGATGTATACTTCTCATGAAAACAATCGTAAATTTCACATCAATGCACGTACAATGTAACAATGAAGGACAAACAAAAGAAAATTTCATACATGTATGTTCATTGTTTACAGTATTGCATATTCTGTACAGATACATGTATACATGAAAACTAGAAACATATATTTTATAATACATGTAATTAGAATTCTTGATGTTTTAATACATCATGAATATCGGTGCTTTATCTCGGTATGCTACATGTAATTATATATTTTGACTTAAGATGCATAGTATTATATTTCTTAATACAAGAGTATAAATGATGCATGTGAATTAAAGATAGTCTAGTAATTAGCGCCAAGAATTTACAGATACACATGCATGACTTCAAAATTTATGAGCGCGGTCGTTTGGATTACACACAATTAAAAAAACCATCCCCGAAAGGAGTCGAGATAAATGCATTGAACAACCAGCACGGGTAGAACAGGTACATTATGTAGCTTGTGTTGACACCTGAACACTTCTAAATAGTATAAAAGGTTTATTCCCGCATAGATTTTGTGTAATTCACTTTCCTGTAAATACAGATATAGTATATCGAACTGAGGAAATAATCTCCCAGAATTAATGTACGTACGTACAAAATAAATAGTGTGACCATGAATTTACATTTAGATTGTGCAAAATTTGTATATTTTTGATGCGGATAAAACTGTTTATTGCACTGAACTATACGTATATCATATGTGGGGCAGAAATATACAAGAAATAGTTCCTCTTTATATTAGAGACAAAAAACGGTTTAAAAAATTTTTATTTGGGGAAAGGAGTAAATATATTTATTGACAATGTCTCTCTTAAAGATAGGTGCAAAATAATCAGAAATATTTGTCAAATCAATTTGACATTTGAGCACGAATGTGCATTGAAACGTACAGTGTAGCATAATTTTTTTAAGAGAGCGGGGGGGGAGGGGGGGGGGGGGGGGGGGTAAGAAAAATGATAAACTTATATAGAATTCTTGTCAAGCGAGACAAAATAAAACATAATAAATTGTGCTTTTGTCCATACTTGAAAATATTAAAATCATAATTCGGGAGGGGGCGAGGTATTTATAATCTGAAACTGCCTCATTTTCATACATGTACCAGTGCTCGTTGCTCGTTCTTCACTATATGCACATGTATAAGGGTTAAATTCATAAATGAAGTTTCTTACATTTTTTTCTCATTTAGAACTTACCCAAACAATACTTGTGTTTTGTAATGATAATAACAATGATTTATTCTATTCTTTGATATTGATAAGTGATCCGCAGTTTTCCTTGAATTTTTACAGTTGATAATCCTGATATTTGTACTTTATATATTAAATTTCTGATATAATAAGAAGTTAATATACTTTTACTCTTATGCACAAGTTACTTTTTCATTTCTGCCTTGCTTTGAAAAATCGATCCTTTGACTTTGGTGTTCCGAATGACAGTGAACGGTGAATGCACAGTGAACGCTTTGTGAACTCACGGTGAGCGCAAAACTGTAAACGGAGACCGCACGGTGAACGCATGGAGAGCGAACGGTGAACGAACGGAGAGCGAACGGAAAAATGGTAAAGTAGAATGTTTCAGGGACTGTATACGACCTTAAAAATGAAAGGTCCCATGTCTAGGTAGGTGTTGGCATGATAAAGAGCCCTCACTGCTACCACCTTGGGTGCAATGCATTGGTCAGAATATGTGGCACTTCACATGCAGCTAGTGACATTGCTATACAAATGAAATGCAAAACAACAAACAAAAAAGTGTTTAGGTGTCTCTCCCTGACCATTGTCCACTTAAGTACTGAATGTCTGCAAGCTGAAAAATACTCAAAATATTTCATCGCACAAAATCCTCCATGAGATACAAGACTCCACACAATAACATAATGTGTCTATCCTCTGCTCATCATCAATAAATGACCTACTGTAAATCTGGTTCTGCGATAGGTCAATTTTTAGCCGTATGTTTCACAGGAATGTGGGTCTATTGAATTTACGTAACTATTCTTCATAAAAATAAATTCCTTCATTCACAAAAATTTCAATAATTTATAGAATTTTGACATCCACCTTTCCAAATATCTGTTCACTCCTTGACCTAAATCTACCACCACTTGCTAGTTTTGATCCTCCACTCCAGTATTCCTTGACATCAGTATACTTTCTGACCTAAATCTACATGTACCACCACTCACTTGTTTTGATCCTCCACTTCATCCTTCCGTACCATCATGGCCACCACTGCTTTCTTCAACTCCTCTGTAATATATCAGGATCCTTAAATTTACTAGTGTGCTACATGATGACAACACAATTTTGTTAGATGGGTAAAGAATGGACTTGGTTAGAGAACTAAAGAACAGATATTGTTAGATGACTAAAGAATGGATTTTCTAAGATGACTATAGAATGGGTTTTTGTAGATAGCTATAGAATTTTGTTAGATGACTATAGAATGGGTTTTTGTAGATAGCTATAGAATTTTGTTAGATGACTATAGAATGGGTTTTTGTAGATAGCTATAGAATTTTGTTAGATGACTATAGAATGGGTTTTTGTAGATAGCTATAGAATTTTGTTAGATGATTATAGAATGGGTTTTTGTAGATACATGTAGCTATAGAATTTTGTTAGATGACTACAGAATGGGTTTTTGTAGATAGCTATAGAATTTTGTTAGATGACCATAGAATGGGTTTTTGTAGATACATGTAGCTATAGAATTTTGTTAGATGACTATAGAATGGGGTTTTGTAGATGGCTATAGAATTTTGTTAGATGACTGTAGAAAAGACTTTGTTAGATTACTACAGAATTTTGGCTATAAGATGGACTTTGTTAGTTGATTGTAGAATAAACTTTGTTAAAGTTGTATAGTTCAAATTATGACAATTTTTTTCCACCTTGTAAAAATGCTGTCAAATCATCGCACATACATATTTCTGAGGCTGTATGACACATCATACATTATTTCACTTGTTTTAACTAAAAATTATTGATTTTAATTAAATCAGTGTTTACAAACAACCGCATCACTCTGCCATTTCAAGTGACAGTCACGTGACCAGTTCAAACTTTAAGATCACTAGTGGTCTTATCCGTCTAAAGCGGTGTATTTTGTTACAACAGTACTGTGCAGTAAGGTTGAGAGAAATAAAACGATGAAATAACTCTTACTAATTCGTTGTTTTATGCTTTTCTAAAGTTAGACAGTTTCGTCTGAGTTTTTTTTTTTTTTTTGAATTTCCTTCTTTATAAACTGTCTTACTGTTATGCCCTCTGGGCCCAAAACTGGAATAAACTTATCTTATCTTATCTATACATCATGTTGAAATTCCATTGACGTGTGTGGGGCTGTTTATAGAGACGCCTAACAGACAATGTATCATTTATGCATACCCACTAAATTTACTGTTTAAATAATCTTCTCACTGTTTTCTTTTACATGCAAATGTTTTCAAGCATGTAATTAAGGGAAAGTTAATAACTTTAAACACTAATTAATTTGCTTTAAAGTAATTGTGTACAACAATAATACATGAACATCTGATCATACAGCTTTAAATGATTATAGAACTTTGTTGGATGACTATAGGATGGACTTTGTTAGATGACTGTAAATTAGATTTTGTTAATGACTAGATGTTAGACTTTGTTAGATGATTGTAAATTTTTTTTTAGATGACTATAGAAAGACTTTGTTAAATGACTGTAGAATCTATTTTAGATGACTATAGAAAGACTTTGTTAAATGACTGTAGAAATGACTTTTAAATGATTATAGAATAGGCTTTGTTAGATGACTATAAAATCATGTTAAATGTCTATACAAGCTTGTTAGATGACTGTAAGATTTTGTTAGATAACTACAAGACTTTGTTAGATGACTATAGATTTTGTTAAATGACTATAGACTTTGTTAGATGACTATAAGATAGACTTTGTTAGATGACTATAGATAGACTTTGTTAGATGACTATAAGATAGACTTTGTTAGATGACTATAAGATAGACTTTGTTAGATGACTATAAGACTTTGTTAGATGACTATAAGATTTTGTTAGATGACTATGAGATAGACTTTGTTAGATGATTATAAAACTTTGTTAGATGACTATAAGATAGACTTTGTTAGATGACTATGAGACTTCGTTAGATGACTATAAGATAGACTTTGTTAGATGACTATAAGATAGACTTTGTTAGATGACTATGAGATAGACTTTGTTAAATGACTATGAGATAGACTTTGTTAGATGACTATAAGACTTTGCTAGATGACTATAAGATAGACTTTGTTAGATGACTATAAGATAGACTTTGTTAGATGACTGTAAGACTTTGTTATATGACTTTGTTAGATTACTATAAGATAGACTTTGTTAGATGACTATAAGATAGACTTTGTTAGATGACTATAAGACTTTGTTAGATGACTATAAGATTTTGTTAGATGACTATGAGATAGACTTTGTTAGATGACTATAAGATAGACTTTGTTAGATGACTATGA